>NC_088235.1:99908455-100028455 GCF_036934945.1 Oncorhynchus masou masou
TTTATCCTATCCTAGGTATTCCTTGAAGAGGTGGGGTTTCAGGTGTCTCCGGAAGGTGGTGATTGACTCCGCTGTCCTGGCGTCGTGAGGGAGTTTGTTCCACCATTGGGGGGCCAGAGCAGCGAACAGTTTTGACTGGGCTGAGCGGGAACTGTACTTCCTCAGTGGTAGGGAGGCGAGCAGGCCAGAGGTGGATGAACGCAGTGCCCTTGTTTGGGTGTAGGGCCTGATCAGAGCCTGGAGGTACTGCGGTGCCGTTCCCCTCACAGCTCCGTAGGCAAGCACCATGGTCTTGTAGCGGATGCGAGCTTCAACTGGAAGCCAGTGGAGAGAGCGGAGGAGCGGGGTGACGTGAGAGAACTTGGGAAGGTTGAACACCAGACGGGCTGCGGCGTTCTGGATGAGTTGTAGGGGTTTAATGGCACAGGCAGGGAGCCCAGCCAACAGCGAGTTGCAGTAATCCAGACGGGAGATGACAAGTGCCTGGATTAGGACCTGCGCCGCTTCCTGTGTGAGGCAGGGTCGTACTCTGCGGATGTTGTAGAGCATGAACCTACAGGAACGGGCCACCGCCTTGATGTTAGTTGAGAACGACAGGGTGTTGTCCAGGATCACGCCAAGGTTCTTAGCGCTCTGGGAGGAGGACACAATGGAGTTGTCAACCGTGATGGCGAGATCATGGAACGGGCAGTCCTTCCCCGGGAGGAAGAGCAGCTCCGTCTTGCCGAGGTTCAGCTTGAGGTGGTGATCCGTCATCCACACTGATATGTCTGCCAGACATGCAGAGATGCGATTCGCCACCTGGTCATCAGAAGGGGGAAAGGAGAAGATTAATTGTGTGTCGTCTGCATAGCAATGATAGGAGAGACCATGTGAGGTTATGACAGAGCCAAGTGACTTGGTGTATAGCGAGAATAGGAGAGGGCCTAGAACAGAGCCCTGGGGGACACCAGTGGTGAGAGCGCGTGGCGAGGAGACAGATTCTCGCCACGCCACCTGGTAGGAGCGACCTGTCAGGTAGGACGCAATCCAAGCGTGGGCCGCACCGGAGATGCCCAACTCGGAGAGGGTGGAGAGGAGGATCTGATGGTTCACAGTGTCGAAGGCAGCCGATAGGTCTAGAAGGATGAGAGCAGAGGAGAGAGAGTTAGCTTTAGCAGTGCGGAGCGCCTCCGTGATACAGAGAAGAGCAGTCTCAGTTGAATGACTAGTCTTGAAACCTGACTGATTTGGATCAAGAAGGTCATTCTGAGAGAGATAGCGGGAGAGCTGGCCAAGGACAGCACGTTCAAGAGTTTTGGAGAGAAAAGAAAGAAGGGATACTGGTCTGTAGTTGTTGACATCGAAGGGATCGAGTGTAGGTTTTTTCAGAAGGGGTGCAACTCTCGCTCTCTTGAAGACGGAAGGGACGTAGCCAGCGGTCAGGGATGAGTTGATGAGCGAGGTGAGGTAAGGGAGAAGGTCTCCGGAAATGGTCTGGAGAAGAGAGGAGGGGATAGGGTCAAGCGGGCAGGTTGTTGGGCGGCCGGCCGTCACAAGAAGCGAGATTTCATCTGGAGAGAGAGGGGAGAAAGAGGTCAGAGCACAGGGTAGGGCAGTGTGATCAGAACCAGCGGTGTCGTTTGACTTAGCAAACGAGGATCGGATGTCGTCGACCTTCTTTTCAAAATGGTTGACGAAGTCATCTGCAGAGAGGGAGGAGGGGGGGGGAGGAGGATTCAGGAGGGAGGAGAAGGTGGCAAAGAGCTTCCTAGGGTTAGAGGCAGATGCTTGGAATTTAGAGTGGAAGAAAGTGGCTTTAGCAGCAGAGACAGAGGAGGAAAATGTAGAGAGGAGGGAGTGAAAGGATGCCAGGTCCGCAGGGATGCGAGTTTTCCTCCATTTCCGCTCGGCTGCCCGGAGCACTGTTCTGTGAGCTCGCAATGAGTCGTCGAGCCACGGAGCGGGAGGGGAGGAACGAGCCGGCCTGGAGGATAGGGGACATAGAGAGTCAAAGGATGCAGAAAGGGAAGAGAGGAGGGTTGAGGAGGCAGAATCAGGAGATAGGTTGGAGAAGGTATGAGCAGAGGGAAGAGATGATAGGATGGAAGAGGAGAGAGTAGCGGGGGAGAGAGAGCGAAGGTTGGGACGGCGCGATACCATCCGAGTAGGGGCAGTGTGGGAAGTGTTGGATGAGAGCGAGAGGGAAAAGGATACAAGGTAGTGGTCGGAGACTTGGAGGGGAGTTGCAATGAGGTTAGTGGAAGAACAGCATCTAGTAAAGATGAGGTCGAGCGTATTGCCTGCCTTGTGAGTAGGGGGGAAGGTGAGAGGGTGAGGTCAAAAGAAGAGAGGAGTGGAAAGAAGGAGGCAGAGAGGAATGAGTCAAAGGTAGACGTGGGGAGGTTAAAGTCGCCCAGGACTGTGAGAGGTGAGCCGTCCTCAGGAAAGGAGCTTATCAAGGCATCAAGCTCATTGATGAACTCTCCGAGGGAACCTGGAGGGCGATAAATAATAAGGATGTTAAGCTTGAAAGGGCTGGTAACTGTGACAGCATGGAATTCAAAGGAGGCGATAGACAGATGGGTAAGGGGAGAAAGAGAGAATGACCACTTGGGAGAGATGAGGATCCCGGTGCCACCACCCCGCTGACCAGAAGCTCTCGGGGTGTGCGAGAACACGTGGGCGGACGAAGAGAGAGCAGTAGGAGTAGCAGTGTTGTCTGTGGTGATCCATGTTTCCGTCAGTGCCAAGAAGTCGAGGGACTGGAGGGAGGCATAGGCTGAGATGAACTCTGCCTTGTTGGCCGCAGATCGGCAGTTCCAGAGGCTACCGGAGACCTGGAACTCCACGTGGGTCGTGCGCGCTGGGACCACCAGATTAGGGTGGCCGCGGCCACGCGGTGTGGAGCGTTTGTATGGTCTGTGCAGAGAGGAGAGAACAGGGATAGATAGACACATAGTTGACAGGCTACAGAAGAGGCTACGCTAATGCAAAGGAGATTGGAATGACAAGTGGACTACACTTATCGAATGTTCAGAACGTTAAGCTTACGTAGCAAGAATCTTATTGACTAAAATGATTGAAATGATACAGTACTGCTGGAGTAGGCTAGCTGGCAGTGGCTACGTTGTTGACACTACACTAATCAAGTCGTTCCGTAGTGATGGAGGAGGGTAAGGGAACAGTAGCTGGGTAGAGGTACACTACAGTGATGGAGGGGGGTAAGGCAGCTGTAGCTGGGTAGAGGTACACTATAGTGATGGAGGAGGGTAAGGGAACAGTAGCTGGGTAGAGGTACACTATAGTGATGGAGGAGGGTAAGGGGCTGTAGCTGGGTAGAGGTACACTATAGTGAGGGAGGAGGGTAAGGGAACAGTAGCTGGGTAGAGGTACACTACAGTGATGGAGGAGGGTAAGGGAACAGTAGCTGGGTAGAGGTACACTATAGTGATGGAGGAGGGTAAGGGAACAGTAGCTGGGTAGAGGTACACTACAGTGATGGAGGAGGGTAAGGGAGCTGTAGCTGGGTAGAGGTACACTACAGTGATGGAGGAGGGTAAGGGAACAGTAGCTGGGTAGAGGTGGTTGTTGGGGGTGATTAGGTGACAGCTAGACATATCTGAGCCCAGAGCTGAACATGGCTGAGCCCTGAAACTCTAATTAAAAGCCAGCTAATGGGGGCAACAAAGACAGGAGAGGAGAGGAGGGAAGTGGAGGAGAGGAGGGAAGGGAAAGAGGAATTCAGGCTACACGTCAACACCTTATTTATTACCATTTCGCCACCTCGCCTCAAAACCCTTTTGTCAAATGATGGAGGGAGCACGAGTGAGTGAGATAGCAAAAAATACAAACAGTGGAACTATCTACATGATTCTATTAAAATGTATACCCATAATAGCAAAGCTATAAATCATGAATAAAATCCAGTTCTTCTCTGTGGATATGACTGTGTGTATATACTGTGTGTGTGTGTGGTTTGTGTGTGTGTGTGGCCGTGTGTCTGTATGGAGATTTGTCTTTCATGCTCTGCTCTTGGCATTTGCACGGCACATTGCACACCATGATACCCCTGCCTCTCTGCCTTGTTTCCGCATCATCACAGTTATACTTCCACTGACATGATCTCTCTCAGAGCTGCAAGGACACGTCGAAAACCACACGGCAACCAGTTAGACACAGTTGACGGTAGAGTACACTTTTATTTTTTTTATTTTTTGTACCTTTATTTATCCAGGCAAGTCAGTTAAGACCCCCCCCCCCCCTGAAATACTGTGTGTCCTCTTTCCACTCTAAATCAAGTGTACATTGTTTCTGTATCTCTCTGCATACCTTTACTGTCCTCCCTAGCCTGATCCAACCCCATCTATCACTAGGACAGGATCACGTGAGATAGAAGGGGGAGAGGGAGTGAGAGAGAGAGAGAGATAGAAGGGGGAGAGGGAGTGAGAGAGAGAGATAAAAGGGGGAGAGGGAGAGAGAGAGATACAAATAGAAGGAGGGAGAGAGAGAGATAGAAGGGAGAGAGGGAGTGAGAGAGAGAGAGAGAGAGAGATAGAAGGGGGAGAGTTAGAGAGAGAGATACAAATAGAAGGCGGGAGAGAGAGATACACATAGAAGAGGGAGAGGGAGAGGGAGAGAGAGAGATACAGATAGAAGAGGGAGAGGGAGAGGGAGAGAGAGAGAGAGAGAGAGAAAGAGGGAGTGAGAGATACAGATAGAAGAGGGAGAGTGAGAGAGAGAGAGTGAGAAAGAGGGAGAGAGAGAGAGATACAAATAGAAGGGGGAGAGAGAGAGATACAGATAGAAGGGGGGAGAGAGAGATAGAAGGGGAGAGAGAGAGAGAGGGAGAGAGAGAGATACAAATAGAATGGGGGGGAGAGAGAGAGAGAGAGATACAGATAGAAGGGGGGAGAGAGAGATAGAGAGAGAAAGAGGGAGAGAGAGAGATACAAATAGAAGAGGGAGAGGGAGAGGGAGAGGGAGAGAGAGAGAGAGAGAAGAGGGAGAGAGAGAGATACAAATAGAAGGGGGAGAGAGAGGTACAGATAGGAGAGGGAGACGGAGAGAGAGATAGAAGGGGGGAGAGAGAGAGAGAAATAGAAGGGGGAGAGTGAGATACGGGGCAATGGAAAAGAGGCATGAGAGACCAGTCTAAATATTAAGGTCTCCTTCAACATATTGCCAAATCAATCAGATCCACTACACAAGCTGTCGGGTTTCCTCAAACTCGCTTCCTTACTTGTAGCTAACAGGCCTTAGTGTTTATGCTATCATCATGATATGCTATTGGTGTGGTAGACAAGGCAAGACTTGTCCTGACTACTTCGAGGTATATACAGTATCTGGGGTAACACTTTATTTGGTTAGTCCCATTTATATGGTTTTTAGATGTTCAGACGTTCATTAACTGTCAACAAGATTTTAACTATCTACTAACCCTAACAATAGCAATAACCCTAACCTTAACCCTCATCCTCATCCTCATCCTAACCCTAAACTTAACCCTTACCTTATCCCTTCTTCTAAACCTAACCCTAACCCTAACCCTAACCCTAGCAATAACCCTAACCTTAACCCTCATCCTCATCCTAACCCTAAACTTAACCCTTACCTTATCCCTTCTTCTAAACCTAACCCTAATCGTAACCTTTGCAAGTAGTTGCTTATCAACCATGGTTTGAAACGGGTTTAGGGAACAGAACCAAAAAGTAGTTGCTTATCAACCATGGTTTGAAACGGGTTTAGGGAACAGAACCAAAAAGTAGTTGCTTATCAACCATGGTTTGAAACGGGTTTAGGGAACAGAACCAAAAAGTAGTTGCTTATCAACCATGGTTTGGAATGGGTTTAGGGAACAGAACCAAAAAGTAGTTGCTTATCAACCATGGTTTGGAACGGGTTTAGGGAACAGAACCAAAAAGTAGTTGCTTATCAACCATGGTTTGGAACGGGTTTAGGGAACAGAACCAAAAAGTAGTTGCTTATGAACCATGGTTTGAAACGGGTTTAGGGAACAGAACCAAAAAGTAGTTGCTTATCAACCATGGTTTGAAATGGGTTTAGGGAACAGAACCAAAAAGTAGTTGCTTATGAACCATGGTTTGAAACGGGTTTAGGGAACAGAACCAAAAAGTAGTTGCTTATCAACCATGGTTTGGAACGGGTTTAGGGAACAGAACCAAAAAGTAGTTGCTTATCAACCATGGTTTGGAACGGGTTTAGGGAACAGAACCAAAAAGTAGTTGCTTATCAACCATGGTTTGGAACGGGTTTAGGGAACAGAACCAAAAAGTAGTTGCTTATCAACCATGGTTTGGAACGGGTTTAGGGAACAGAACCAAAAAGTGGAAAATAATGCAATTTTTCAAGGAACAGAAACAGATCCTGGAACAAAAGTAATCCATACTGTTCCAGAACAGAACCATTATTTTTCAATCAAATCAAAATCCTATTTTATTTGTCACATACACATGGTTAGCAGATGTTAATGCGAGTGTAGCGAAATGCTTGTGCTTCTAGCTCCGACAGTGCAGTAATATCTAACAAGTAATCTAACAATTCCCTAATACACACACATCTAAAGGCTGAATGAGAATATGTACATGTAAGTATATCAATGAGCGATGGCCGAGAGGCATAGGCAAGGTGCAATAGATGGTATGAAATACAGTATATACATGTGATATGAGTAATGTAAGATATGTAAACATTATTAAAGTGGCATTATTTACAGTGCATTGTATAAAGTGACCCATTTATTAAAGTGGCCAGTGATTGGGTCTCAATGTAAGCAGCAGCCTCTCTGAGATAGTGATTGCTGTTTAGCAGTCTGATGGCCTTGAGATAGAAGCTGTTTTTCAGTCTCTCGGTCCCAGCTTTGATGCACCTGTACTGACCTCGCCTTCTGGATGGTAGCGGTGTGAACAGGCAGTAGCTCGGGTGGTTGATGTCCTTGATGATCTTTTTGTCCTTCCTGTAACATCGGGTGCTGTAGGTGTCATGGAGGGCAGGTAGGTGATGCGTTGTGCAGGACGCATCACTCTCTGGAGCCTTGTGGTTGAGGGCTGTGATAGGCTGTGATACAACCACATTAGGATGCTCTCGATTGTGCATCTGTAAAAGTTTGTCAGGGTTTTGGGTGACAAGCCAAATTTCTTCAGCCTCCTGACGTTGAAGAGGCGTTGTTGCGCCTTCTTCACTACATTGTCTGTGTGAGTGGACCATTTCAGTTTGTCTGTGATGTGTACGCCGAGGAACTTAAAACTTTCCACCTTCTCCACTGCTGTCCCTTCGGTGTGGATAGGGGGGTGCAACTCCACCTTGTCCCTGTACTGGCATTTCACTTGTTTGAATGCCTTGCGGAGGGAATAACTACACTGTTTATATTAAGACATATTCCCAAACCTCTTTCTGTCACGGTTGTGTGGAGAGACGGACCAAGGCGCAGCGTGATTAAAGTTCCACATATTTATTTAAGCGAAACTTCCAAACAAAAAGAAACAAACAACGAACCGTAACATCAGAGGTGCTACATGCACTAACTCAAAACAATATCCCACACAGCAGCTGGAGACAGGGAACCCTTCAGTAGAGACAACAAACCTCAGCTGCCTCTAATTGGGAACCATACCAAGAGCACCAACATAGAAATTATAAACCTAGAAAAAAACCCAGTCATGCCCTGACCTACTATACCATAGAGAACCAGAGCGTGACAGCACCCCCACAAAGTTGCGGACTCCAGCCGGACAACCTGAAACCAACTGGAGAGGGTAGGGGGGAGATTAATGTCGGCGGCGGCTCTGGTGCAGGTCGTAGCCCCCGCCCAGATCACGGATCCGGCCATGGCGCCGGGCGAAACGACGTGCCCATACTGGGCAAGACCGTAGACCGTCGCTGAAGGTTCCGGGCTGTCGACCGTCGCAGGAGGTTCCGGACTGTGGACCGCAGGGGGTTCCTGACTGGTGACACACACTTCAAGGAGAGTGTGTGGAACTGGCACAGGACGTACTGGACTGGGAAGGCGCACTGGAGGCCTGATACGTGGAGCCGGCACAGGTGGTACCGGACTGGTGACACACACTTCAAGGAGAGTGTGTGGAACTGGCACAGGACGTACTGGACTGGGAAGGCGCACTGGAGGCCTGATACGTGGAGCCGGCACAGGTGGTACCGGACTGGTGACACACACTTCAAGGAGAGTGTGGCACAGGAACTGGCACAGGACGTACTGGACTGGGAAGGCACGCACTGGAGGCCTGATGGCACGTGGAGCCGGCACAGGTGGTGGACCGGACTGGTGACACACACTTCAAGGAGAGTGTGTGGAACTGGCACAGGACGTACTGGACTGGGAAGGCGCACTGGAGGCCTGATACGTGGAGCCGGCACAGGTGGTACCGGACTGGTGACACACACTTCAAGGAGAGTGTGTGGAACTGGCACAGGACGTACTGGACTGGGAAGGGACTGGAGGCGCACTGGAGGCCTGATGACACACACTTCGTGGAAGCCAGGACGTACTGGACTGGGAAGGCGGTGGTACGTGGAGCCGGACAGGTGGTGACACACACTTCAAGGAGAGTGTGTGGAACTGGCACAGGACGTACTGGACTGGGAAGGCGCACTGGAGGCCTGATACGTGGAGCCGGCACAGGTGGTACCGGACTGGTGACACACAAGGAGAGTGTGTGGAACTGGCACAGGACTACTGGACTGGGAAGGCGCACTGGAGGCCTGAGAGCCGGTGTGGAACTGGACACACACTTCAAGGGACGTGGAACTGGACTGGGAAGGCGCACTGGAGGCCTGATACGTGGAGCCGGCACAGGTGGTACCGGACTGGTGACATGCACTTCAAGGAGAGTGCGTGGAACTGGCACAGGACGTACTGGACTGGGAAGGCGCACTGGAGGCCTGATACGTGGAGCCGGCACAGGTGGTACCGGACTGGTGACATGCACTTCAGGGCGACGTACCAGACTGGGAAGAGGAGACACGTGGAGCCGGACAGGTGGTACCGGACTGGTGACAGACTGGGGAGGCGTACCAGACTGGGGAGGCCTGATACGTGGAGCCGGCACAGGTGGTACCGGACTGGTGACATGCACTTCAGGGCTAGTGCGAAGAGGAGACACAGGACGTACCAGACTGGGGAGGCGCACTGGAGACCAGAAGGGTGGAGCCAGCCCAAGTTGCACCAGACTGCTAACCGGATCCCCTGGTCGGATGTTGAGCAGAACGCACTTGCACAAAATCTCCCTCATTTCACTCTCTCCTATCCTCCCCAATGCCTCGCAGACCGTCTCTGGCACTTCAGGGCGAGTGCAGAAAGCAGGCACAGGACGTACCGGGCTGGAGACACGCAATTCAGGGAGAGTGTGAGGAGGAGACACAAGACGTACCAGACTGGGGAGGCGCACTGGAGGTCAGAAGCGTGGAGCCGGCTCATGTTTCACCGGACTGATGACACGCTCCTCCAAACGCCTGCGTTGCCGCATACTCCTCGCCAACTCCATTCTCCGGTATCCCTCCTCACACTGTTCCATCGAATCCCAGACGGGCTCTGGTTCTCCCCTTGGGTTGACTGACCACCTCTCTATCTCCTCCCAGGTGGTCTTTGGCTCTTCCCTCTGCTCAGCCGCCAGCTCCATGTGCCCCCCCCCCAAAAAAACATTATTGGAGTTTCTGTGGCCGCGGTCCCTGGCGTCGTCGCCGTCCTTCCTGCGTCCTCTGTGACTCCTGCCAAGGAAGGATCTCCTGTCCTTCCATTATTTCTTCCCAGGTCCAATTTATTTTCCCCATTGTAGCATGCTGCTTGATCCTTGGTAGGTGGGATATTCTGTCACGTTCGTGAGGAGAGACGGACCAGGGCGCAGCGGATGTTGAGTTCCAAATATTTATTATAAAGTTACATTTAGCAAAACAAAACAATAAATCGAATAAACTAACAATGAAACGTGACTACGTGGTGCATATGCACAAAACACAAAGTAATATCCCACAAACACAGGTGGGAAAAATGCTACCTAAATATGATCCCCAATTAGAGACAACGATTACCAGCTGCCTCTAATTGGGAATCATACAAATCACCAACATAGAAAAATAAACTAGAACACCACATAGAAATAATAAACTAGAATACCCCCAGTCATGTCCTGACCTACTACACCATAGAGAAACAATGGCTCTCTATGGTCATGGCGTGACATGTACAGCATCTATACGGTACAATCCAAATAAAGTGTGACCATATCTTGCCCCCCCTTCCTCTCTCCATCATCTATTTTGTTTCCCTCCCTTCTGACCAGATGACCACTACAATACAGCATATTGTATCACATCATGTCCTTTCTGGAATGCAATCAGTGCAGAGATATCATATATCCCGACTGAACGTTTTGAGGGAACAATATTGTAAACAGCATTACAACAAAACCGAGAGCTATCTGTGTATGAGAAATGGCGAAATGGAAGACAAGTGCAGCCACTAAACATCTGAAAGTGAGGCCCGAGGGGAAGAGAGGAAGAGTGAAGGTCAGAGAGGAGTGAGAGAAGGAAAGATTGAAAAATAGAAGAGCACACACTTAGCTCTTTCCTCAATCTAATTCCAGCCCTCTCACAAACCAGATCAGGTGTGTACCTCTGACAATACAAACCATGTCCCTGTATTTGTACCGCCCCTCACGGGGATCATAAACTCACATGAATGTTCAGCTGATGGATTCCTGGGTCTCTGAGGTCTGAGTGATGTAACAGTGTACACAGGTCACCATGTGACCAGACTTTGGCCTTCAAAACAAGAAGGAACAGGCTGTAGTCGAATACCCTGCCTCAGCCATTAACGGTTAAGCTATGTACTATATACATGATGTTTACTATAAGATAAGTATCTCAGCAGTCTTGGAGTCTTCCCACAGATTTTATATAGTATCTGATGTTGTAAATCCAATGGTGATGGTGAGATATCTACTGTATAGTAAAGCTGTCACTATCACCTGTAAGTAATGGTCTCCTCCCTACAGGAGACACTGTATAATCTATAATCACTGGTACTAAACACAGATACAGGCTTGGAAATACTGTATCCACCCAACCTTACACGTGAAGTCTTCAGGATTAATTTTTCAGTGGCTTCAGCAACATTGTGTGTGTTGTGTTGTGAGGAATGTGAATGAAGAGAGAGAGAGGGAGAGGAGTCAGAGAGGAAGAGAGAGAGACTGATCATGACACAAGGCGAGACCCAGATGCTGACACTGGAGGCAAATGGTTGGAGTCTTACATTATCTATTATTCCAATAGGGTAAGGCAGGAGAGGCAAAAGGGTCAATACCAGTTCAGAGTCCAAACGGTACCAAAGGGCAGGCAGGAACAAGGTCAGGGCAGGCAGGAACAAGGTAAGGACAGGCAGGAACAAGGTCAGGGCAGGCAGGAACAAGGTCAGGGCAGGCAGGAATAAGGTCAGGGCAGGAAGGAACAAGGTCAGGGCAGGCAGGAACAAGGTAAGGGCAGGCAGGAACAAGGTCAGGCAGGGCAGGGAACAAGGTAAGGGCAGGCAGGAACAAGGTCAGGGCAGGCAGGAACAAGGTCAGGGCAGGCAGGAACAAGGTCAGGGCAGGCAGGAACAAGGTCAGGGCAGGCAGGAACAAGGTCAGGGCAGGCAGGAACAAGGTTAGGGCAGGCAGGAACAAGGTTAGGGCAGGCAGGATGATCTGGGAAAGTAGTCCAGAGTCAGACAGGGGTCAAAACCGAGAGGACTAGCAAAAAGAGAATAGCAAGAGGAGTACGGAAAAAACACACTGGTTGACTTGACTAACATACAAGACAAACTGGCACAGAGAGACAGGAAACACAGGGATAAATACACTGGGGATAACAAGATGAACTGGCACATAGAGACAGGAAACACAGGGATAAATACACTGGGGGAAACAAGATGAACTGGCACAGAGAGACAGGAAACACAGGGATAAACACACTGGGGATAACAAGATGAACTGGCACATAGAGACAGGAAACACAGGGACAAATACACTGGGGATAACAAGATGAACTGGCACAGAGAGACAGGAAACACAGGAATAAATACACTGGGGATAACAAGATGAACTGGCACATAGAGACAGGAAACACAGGGATAAACACACTGGGGATAACAAGATGAACTGGCACATAGAGACAGGAAACACAGGGATAAATACACTGGGGATAACAAGATGAACTGGCACATAGAGACAGGAAACACAGGGATAAATACACTGGGGATAACAAGATGAACTGGCACAGAGAGACAGGAAACACAGGGATAAACACACTGGGGATAACAAGATGAACTGGCACAGAGGAAACACAGGGACACTGGGGAAAACAAGAAACTGGCACAGGGAGGAAAACACACTGGGGATAACAAGATGAACTGGCACATAGAGACAGGAAACACACACTGGGGAAAACAAGATGAACTGGCACAGAGAGAACTGGCACAGAGAGACAGGAAACACAGGGATAAACACACTGGGGATAACAAGATGAACTGGCACATAGAGACAGGAAACACAGGGATAAATACACTGGGGAAAACAAGATGAACTGGCACAGAGAGACAGGAAACACAGGGATAAATACACTGGGGATAACAAGATGAACTGGCACATAGAGACAGGAAACACAGGGATAAATACACTGGGGATAACAAGATGAACTGGCACAGAGAGACAGGAAACACAGGGATAAACACACTGGGGATAACAAGATGAACTGGCACAGAGAGACAGGAAACACAGGGATAAATACACTGGGGATAACAAGATGAACTGGCACAGAGAGACAGGAAACACAGGGATAAATACACTGGGGGGAAAACAGAGACTGGCACAGAGAGACAGGAAACACAGGGAAACACAGGGATAAACACACTGGGGATAACAAGATGAACTGGCACAGAGAGACAGGAAACACAGGGATAAATACACTGGGGATAACAAGATGAACTGGCACAGAGAGACAGAGACAGGAAACACAGGGATAAATACACTGGGGATAACAAGATGAACTGGCACAGAGACAGAAACACAGGGATAAATACACTGGGGATAACAAGATGAACTGGCACAGAGAGACAGGAAACACAGGGATAAATACACTAACAAGATGAACTGGCACAGAGAGACAGAGAGGGATAAATACACTGGGGATAACAAGATGAACTGGCACAGAGGACAGGAAACACAGGGATAAATACACTGGGGATAACAAGATGAACTGGCACAGAGAGAAGGAAACACAGGGATAAATACACCTGGAGGGGGTGGAAGGAAACAGACAGGGATAAATACACTGGGGATAACAAGATGAACTGGCACAGAGGACAGGAAACACAGGGTGGAGACAGATAACGAGGACAGGTGAAACAGATCAGGGCGTGACAGATAAAGGAAGGAAGGAAAGACAATGAGAGAGAGAGAGAGAGAGAGAGAGAGAGAGAGAGAGAGAGAGAGAGAGAGAGAGAGAGAGAGAGAGAGAGAGAGAGAGAGAGAGAGAGAGAGAGAGAGAGAGAGAGAAATAATTACTGGGAGGGAGAGAGAGGGAGAGAGAGAGACAGGGAGAGAGGGAGAGGGAGAGAGAGACTGAGAGGGAGAGAGGTGGAGAGAGACAGGGAGAAAGAGAAAAAGAGAAAGTATCACTTTATTCATCTATCCCTCCATCCTCCTCCACTGATACAGAGCAGAGTGCTAATAGCACTGATCATACAAGCGACCAACAGAGTATCACACACACACACACACACACACACACACACACACACACACACACACACACACACACACACACACACACACACACACACACACACACACACACACACACACACACACACACACACACACACAATAGCATGATCCCCTTTCACAAAACATTATTGAATACAGACAGGCTGAGTGCCTTTTCATTACTATAGGTGGGGTGCAATTAGCACAATGCTAAATATCTGGCTTATTTGAACATGAGGAGGTCCTCAATCCAGCCTAAAGTAGAAATAGCACAAGGCAGCAGCATGCTATCCACAGTATTCTCTAAGGATTTAGTCCGGAAATGGCACCAGCATGTCATGTTCTCGTCTTGTTGCAATACACAAGTCAGGGTGACCCATATAATGAGAAATTAGGATCTCCATGAGGTGACCAGACCAGGTTTTAAAACAATATATTAGGCCAGTTGGATCCTCTGCATGACAAACAGACATGACTCTTCATAACCATGAAATAGCCACTCTTTGTTACATCAATCAGAAAGTGTTGTGACATCACAGCTGTGGCAACTGGTCCTGAAAACAATTCCCCAAAAGCTATACAGTGTTTTATTATGAATGAGATGTGAAGTCGTCCGTCTTTGAGCCTGTTTTAATTGATGACAGGCTGCAGGCCTTTGATGTAGAGACTGTAGTGAGAGAGAGAGAGAGAGAGAGAGAGAGAGGGAGAGAGAGAGAGAGAGAGAGAGAGAGAGAGAGAGAGAGAGAGAGAGAGAGAGAGAGAGAGAGAGAGAGAGAGAGAGAGAGTTGATCCTCTCTCATTAGTGATCTCTTCCATATACCTCCCCTGGTTTGGAGCAACTGTAGACCCGCAAGGACTGTAGACCCGCAAGGACAGCTCCTGACAGCCATGTGAGGGGAATAACAGACAGACATATGTGCAAGCAGGGACAGAGCTTCAAACGTCACCAACTGTTTTCAGGGCCGTAGGAAACACTTTTTTACTCAGTTGATGACTTACTGAGCGAGTGCCTGAGAAAGAGACCCCCTGGTTCGCTGGAGTTCTGCTCAATAGAAATGATCAATAATTACACAAGTTGTATAAAATTATGAAGGTTAACAAAACACATTAAAGAAGACATTTGTTTGTATCATTCAGATAACAATGTTGGCTGCCTTTCAACAACAGCGAAAGGGTTCTGAAACAGAGAAAGGAAGATAGAGGGAGATATAGAACGATGAGCCAGAAACCTCCCTGTGTTCATAACCATTCTGACTAGATTATCTGGTCTTGTAGACCTCCCACTAATACCAGGCGTCTCCTGCTGCCTACTCAATCAGAATTACACTGATGTCTATAATCAGTAGCACAGACTCGTATCTGCTTGTCTTCTTATTTAAACAGATGAATGCATCACATTCATGTCCCTCTCTAACCGTAGGCCGAGCTTTAGTACAGTTACTTTAACAGGTACCGTAATCTCACCTTTTGTATACTGTTCATTATTTTCCTAGAGGCCCCCACACCAGCCCATCTTCTTCCTAGAGGCCCCCCACACCGGCCCATTTTCTTCCTAGAGGCCCCCACACTGGCCCATCTTCTTCCTAGAGCCCCCCCCCCACTGACCCATTTTCTTCCTAGAGGCCCCCACACTGGCCCATTTTCTTCCTAGAGGCCCCCACACTGGCCCATTTTCTTCCGAGAGGCCCCCCCACTGACCCATCTTCTTCCTAGAGGCCCCCCCACTGACCCATTTTCTTCCTAGAGGCCCCCCCACTGACCCATCTTCTTCCTAGAGGCCCCCCCACTGACCCATCTTCTTCCTAGAGCCCCCCCACTGACCCATTTTCTTCCTAGAGGCCCCCCACTGACCCATCTTCTTCCTAGAGGCCCCCACACTGACCCATCTTCTTCCTAGAGGCCCCCACACTGACCCATCTTCTTCCTAGATGCCCCCCCACTGACCCATCTTCTTCCTAGAGGCCCCCACACTGGCCCATTTTCTTCCTAGATGCCCCCCACTGACCCATCTTCTTCCTAGAGGCCCCCACACTGACCCATCTTCTTCCTAGAGGCCCCCCACTGACCCATTTTCTTGCTAGAGGCCCCCCACTGACCCATCTTCTTCCTAGAGGCCCCCCCACTGACCCATTTTCTTCCTAGAGGCCCCCCACTGACCCATCTTCTTCCTAGAGGCCCCCCACTGACCCATCTTCTTCCTAGATGCCCCCCCACTGACCCATCTTCTTCCTAGAGGCCCCCACACCGACCCATTTTCTTCCTAGAGGCCCCCACACCGGCACATTTTCTTCCTAGAGGCCCCCACACCGACCCATTTTCTTCCTAGAGGCCCCCACACCGGCACATTTTCTTCCTAGAGGCCCCCACTGACCCATCTTCTTCCTAGAGGCCCCCCCCCCCACTGACCCATCTTCTTCCAGAGGCCCCCACACCGACCCATTTTCTTCCTAGAGGCCCCCCCACTGACCCATCTTCTTCCTAGAGGCCCCCACGCCGACCCATTTTCTTCCTAGAGGCCCCCACACCGGCACATTTTCTTTCTAGAGGCCCCCACACCGACCCATCTTCTTCCTAGAGGCCCCCACACCGGCACATTTTTATCCAAATAATGATCATTTTGTGGGCAGGCCCACTGGGGTAAAAATGGACCAGCCCATCTCTTGTGTGGCTCAGATGGTAGAGCATAGTGCTTGCAACACCAGGGTTGTGTGTTCTATTCCCACTGGGGACAGGTATGAACATGTTATGCACTCATTACTGTAAGTTGCTCTGGATAAGAATGTCTGCTAAATGACAGATGTACATTTGCCAGAAAGGCAGTTAATTTTTTGATCATTGAAAAGCAATGAACATGAGAGAGTACACAGCACAGTGCACATTCAGTCAAGTGTCTTCTCACCTTAGTCATTCATGAATGACAACCCACAAGTGACCAGTTATGTAGAGGGGATACTTCCAAGAGAGCTACTGTTTGTTTGTGGTTATGAATCATAAATGAGTCCAACAGAGAAACAATAATCAGGGATAACCTCCCACCTCCACCCTCTGTCTCCCTCCCCCAACACCCCCCCCACATGCTCCCATTATACTATCAACACAGTTTATATATATTCTCTCTCTCTCTGTCTCTCTCTCTCTCTCTCTCTCTCTCAATTCAATTCAAGGGGCTTTATTTGCATGGGAAACATGTGTTAACATTGCCAAAGCAAGTGAGGTAGATAATATACAAAAGTGAAATAAACTATAAAAATGTACAGTAAACATTACACATACAGAAGTTTCAAAACAATAAGGACATTACAAATGTCATATTACATATATATGCAGTGTTGTAGCAATGTACAAATGGTTAAAGTACACAAGTGAAAATAAATAAGCATAAATATGGGTTGTATTTACAATGGTGTTTGTTCTTTACTGGTTGCCCTTTTCTTGTGGCAACAGGTCACAAATCTTGCTGCTGTGATGGCACACTGTGGAATTTCACCCGGTAGATATGGGAGTTTATTCAAATTGGGGTTGCAGGGTAGCCTAGTGGTTAGAGTGTTGGACTAGTAACTGGAAAGTTCCAAGTTCAAACGCCTGAGCTGACAAGGTACAAATCTGTCATTCTGCCCCTGAACAGGCAGTTAACCCACTGTACCTCGGCTGTCATTGAAAATAAAAATGTGTTCTGAACTGACTTGCCTAGTTAAATAAAGGTATAATAAATAAATAAATAATGAAAAATTGGGTTTGTTTTCAAATTCTTTGTTGATCTGTGTCATCTGAGGGAAATATGTGTCGCTAATATGGTCATACATTGGGCAGGAGGTTAGGAAGTGCAGCTCAGTTTCCACCTCATGTTGTGGGCAGTGTGCACATAGCCTGTCTTCTCTTGAGAGCCATGTCTGCCTTCGGTGGCCTTTCTCAATAGCAAGGCTATGCTCACTGAGTCTGTACATAGTCAAAGCTTTCCTTAAGTTTGGGTCAGTCACAGTGGTCAGGTATTCTGCCACATTGTACTCTCTGTTTAGGGCCAAATAGCATTCTAGTTTGCTCAGTTTTTTTGTTAATTCTTTCCAATGTGTCAAGTAATTATCTTTTTGTTTTCTCATGATTTGGTTGGGTCTAATTGTACTGCTGTCCTGGGGCTCTGTGTGTTTGTGTTTGTGAACAGAGCCCCAGGACCAGCTTGCTTAGGGAATCCCCTCCAGGTTCATCTCTCTGTAGGTGATGGCTTTGTTATGGAAGGTTTGGGAATCGCTTCCTTTTAGGTGGTTGTAGAATTTAACGGCTCTTTTCTGGATTTTGATAATTAGTGGGAATCGGCCTAATTCTGCTCTGCATGCATTATTTGGTGTTCTATGTTGTACACAGAGGATTTTTCTTTGCAGAATTCTGCATGCAGAGTCTCAATTTGGTGTTTGTCTCATTTTGTGAAATCTTGGTTGGTGAGCAGACTCCAGACCTCACAACCATAAATGGCAATGGGCTCTATGACTGATTCAAGTATTTTTAGCCAGATCCTAATTGGTATGTTGAATGTTATGTCCCTTTTGATGGCATAGAATGCCCTTCTTGCCTTCTCTCTCAGATCGTTCACAGCTTTGTGAAAGTTACCTGTGGCGCTGATGTGTAGGCCAAGGTATGTATAGTTTTTTGTGTGCTCTAGGGCAATGGTGTCTAGATGGAATTTGTATTTGTGGTCCTGGCGAATGAACCTTTTTTTGGAACACCATTATTTTGGTCTTACTGAGATTTACTGTCAGTGCCCAGGTCTTGTAGAATCT
Organism: Oncorhynchus masou masou; assembly: GCF_036934945.1. NCBI lineage: Eukaryota > Metazoa > Chordata > Actinopteri > Salmoniformes > Salmonidae > Oncorhynchus > Oncorhynchus masou. The sequence continues at coordinate 99,926,982 of NC_088235.1, forward strand.
GTGCATAATATCTAGGTACTGCTATAGTCCCTCCTTGGGACTATAAATAAATAATAAAAATAAATAATAAAAAATAATAAAATTTGATTTGATTTGATTTGGTTGGTGACAGAAGCACCAGATCATCAGCAAACAGTAGACATTTGTCTTCAGATTCTAGTTGGGTGAGGCCGGGTGCTGCAGACCTTTCTAGTGCCCGCACCAATTCATTGATATATATGTTGAAGAGGGTGGGGCTTAAGCTGCATCCTTGTCTCACCCCACGGCCCTGTGGGAAGAAATGTGTGTTGATTGCCAATTTTAACCTCACGCTTGTTGTTTGTGTACATGGATTTTATAATATTGTATGTTTTACCCCCTACACCACTTTCCATCCATTTTTATAGCAGACTCTCATGCCAAATTGAGTTGAAGGCTTTTTTGAAATCAACAAAGCATGAGAAGACTTGGCTTTGTTTTGGTTTGTTTGGTTGTCAATTAGGGTGTGCAGGGTGGTCTGTTGTACTGTGATTTGATAAAAAGCCAATTTGACATTTGCTCAGTACATTGTTTTCATTGAGGAAATGTACGAGTCTGCTGTTAATGATAATGCAGAGGATTTTCCCAAGGTTGCTGTTGACGCATATCCCACAGTAGTTATTGGGGTCAAATTTGTCTCCACTTTTGTGGTGATCAGTCCTTGGTTCCAAATATTGGGGAAGATGCCAGAGCTAAGGATGATGTTAAAGAGTTTTAGTATAGCCAATTGGAATTTGTTGTCTGTATATTTGATCATTTCATTAAGGATACCATCAACACCATGGGCCTTCTTGGGTTGGAGGGTTTTTATTTTGTCCTTTAGCTCATTCAAGGTAATTGTAGAATCCTGTGGGTTCTGGTCGTCTTTAATAGTTAATTCTAAGATTAGTATTTGATTCTGTATATGTTTTTGCTCTTTATTCTTTGTTATAGAGCCAAAAAGATTGGAGAAGTGGTTTACCCATACATCTTCATTTTGGATAGATAATTCTTTGTGTTAGTGTTTTCCAATTGTTCCAGAAGTGGTTAGAGTCTATGGATTCTTCAATTACTTTGCGCTGATTTCTGACGTGCTGTTCCTTCTTTTTCCGTAGTATACTTCTGTATTGTTTTAGTGATTCACCATAGTGAAGGCATAGACTCAGGTTTTCTCTATGTTTTTGGTTGGACAGGTTTCTCAATTTTTTCCTTCGATTTTTGCATTCTTCATCAAACCATTTGTCATTGTTCATTTTCTTCGGTTTTCTATTTGAGATTTTTAGATTTGATAGGGAAGCTGAGAGGTCAAATATACTGTTAAGATTTTCTACTGACAAGTTTACACCTTCACTATTACAGTGGAACGTTTTACCCAGGAAATAGTCTAAATCCTGTCACACGCATAGGCATACTGAGGATCATCTTCCTCCTCCCTGATCTTGACCTTTTTGGAGTCTCCATTAAACTGTATCTAAGCAATGGCAGAAGTAGATGCAATGTCAGAAGTAGATGGAAAGGCAATAGTCTATTCAACTTTGACCATTACATTGTGTTACTGGCTACAGATTTTACGAGCTAATTAGCCTTTTCAATTACCTTTCAGGTCTTATTCATTATAAGAAATGTTTTTATAAGTGTTCTGCTCTCAAAAGAGAGCCCTGTTGCGCCCTGTTGCCAGGAGGTGATAACCATATAGATGAACAGATCTCAACATTGCATCTGTGCCATTGTCTGTGACATTTTACATTTACATTTTGGTCATTTAGCAGACGGTCCTATCCAGAGCAACTTACACTTAGTGCATTCATCTTAAAATAGCTAGGTGGGACAACCACATATCACAGTTATAGTAAGTACATTGTTCCTCAATAAAAAAGCAAGGTCAGAGCTAGTAAGGGGGAAAAAGTCAAGTTTGAGTGTTAGTTCACAAAAGGCTTTTATTCAATGTTTTTCTTGGGGTGGGGGAGGGGTTGTGAAGGGGGGTGCTTTGGGATGATTTAAGATACTCTTTATAGAGGTAGGGTTTCAGATGTGTTTGTAAGATGGGCAGGGACTCTGCTGTCCTAGCTTCAGGGGGAAGCTGGTTCCACCATTGGAGTGCCAGGACAGAGTAGTTTGGACTGGGCTGTGGGAGCTGCCCTCCCGTAGGGGTGGGAGAGCAACGAGACAAGAGGTGCCAGAACAGAGAACTTGGGTTGGGATGTAGAGTGTGAGCATGAAGATAGGCAGGCATTTTAAAGTAGTCAATTTATTCTTATTTTGATGTGTAAAGCTAATACTGGTGATTTACTGCCCCCTACAGTGCTGGAGTATTGAACCAAATATTTTGTGTCATTCATTTATTGATGACAGTGATAGCTTAAAGCCATTTACAAACTAGGCAAAACAATATTAAGAAGACAATGCTCTGATCATTAGCTGATTGCTCCCAACCAGTGTTGGGGGTAATGTGTTACAAAATGAACGGGTTACGTAACCAGATTACTTTTATGATTAACGGAGTATAGTAGAGTGTTACTTTTTCACATTAGGTAATATTATTACAGTTACTTTGTCAAACAACGCGTGCGCTACTTTCAGGATTATATCTCTACCGGGCGCATTTCCATGATCCAATCTCAACTTGTTTCCTCATTTAGTTCTCGACCGAGTGGAAAAAGGCTGTTAGGAGAAATGCCATGACAGCTCTCCATAGAAATGTGTAGACGGTGCACCTCTGATCTTTGCTATTGATCACTTCTGTGATAGCAAAGCCCATAGAGGGCTTCACCTTCTCGTGGCAAGTGTGCCCTCTATACATATCTATGGGATTTTGAATGAAAGGATAGGAAATCTGTACAGATGTTTGGCTTACACTATATATGGCTAATTGAGCAGCCCATATGATAGATCAGCACTTGTAGATTAGCACAGGGAAGCAGCTCCACAGATGAAAGGCGAAACTAGTGATCAAAACCTGATGTAGTATGTAGCCTATCTTTGGTAGAGCGCATGTGGCTCGCCTTTCTCCCAGCGACAGTCAAACAAAGTAACGCAAAGTAATATAACTAGTCATATAACTAGTCATATAACGCGTTACTTTCCACACAAGGTAATATTGTACAGCAGTGGTCACCAACCTTTTCTGAGTCAAGATCACTTATTGAATCAAAATGCTTTTGAATCTACTGCTTCAATTGCATAGAGCTTTTACATAAGTCTATGCAACATGAACATATTTATAACAGTTCTGTAGCAATGAATTTTGTAGTAGACTATATGCCCAATACGTTATCATTGCATATCTGCTATGCTTGAATTTCCCTGCCAATGTTGTTCTTCTCAGACCATTTTGAAATGATATAACAAAAAATGATATACTTGTAAAATGATCACACTTGTAATAGATCATTTGTTGAATTATTTTTCAGGCACAGCTGAGTAAGCATAAAAATTGACTATTTTTATTAATTTACTGGACTGATCTGATGCTCAGTTTGAGAGAAGGGAGAGAGCAGGGGTGAGGCTGCCTCTCAACCGACTCATAGTCTCTCCACTCTCCCTCCCTCCACACTCCCTCTCTTTGCCCTCCCTCGCTCCGCATTGAAAAGGGGACACTGTCTTCCAGCTGACAGCGAAATTCAAGTCGCATAGCATTATTTCTGCCTCAAGCACCAATTCATGTTGTTAATCCAATGTCCAGATAAAGTGAAATATTCCTCAATATAAAAGAGACAAGCACTTAATAATAACATCACAATATGGCAACACTTTGCTATAGGTTACTCATTCATTACAGCTGATTGTGTCACGCGTCCGACCGAGGGTGGTTTCCCTTCCCGGGTGGGTGGCGCTTGGTGGTCGTCGTCACTATTCGCTGCCACTGATTGTCTTTCCTCCCACTCCTTGTATGTTTATTGGTAGCACCTGTTGGTGAATGATTAGTTTGTCTTTATTAGACAGCCGGCCCGCCTGGTTGTTGTGCGGGAAATTTCAGTTGTACTTTTCTCATTCCCCGTGTTTGGGGCCGTTATTATTGTGCGCACCCTGTGGTGCCGTTATTATTGTGAGCACCCTGTGGTGCCGTTATTGTTGTGAGCACCCTGTGGTGCCGTTATTATTGTGAGCACCCTGTGGTGCCGATATTATTGTGAGCACCCTGTGGTGCCGTTATTATTGTGCGCTCCCTGTGGTGCCGTTATTATTGTGAGCACCCTGTGGTGCCGTTATTATTGTGAGCACCCTGTGGTGCCGTTATTATTGTGCGCACCCTGTGGTGCCGTTATTATTGTGAGCACCCTGTGGTGCCGTTATTATTGTGCGCACCCTGTGGTGCCGTTATTATTGTGAGCACCCTGTGGTGCCGTTATTATTGTGCGCACCCTGTGGTGCCGTTATTATTGTGCGCACCCTGTGGTGCCGTTATTATTGTGCGCACCCTGTGGTGCCGTTATTATTGTGAGCACCCTGTGGTGCCGTTATTATTGTGCGCACCCTGTGGTGCCGTTATTATTGTGCGCACCCTGTGGTGCCGTTATTATTGTGAGCACCCTGTGGTGCGTTGGTGCATTAAAAGAGCACAGCCTTGCACTCTCTGTCTCCTGCGTCTGACTCCACACCCACGAAAACCGGAGCATTACAGATTGTAGCTCATTTTATGGCTTATAAAAGTGTTGAACAACGTGTTGGCAGTACTGAAAAACAATTTTCATGAACTTACTCATAAAAACAGCAGTGTTTTGCTGTATTCGTTCAGTCTCTCTCTAGTCATGATTTAAAAAAAATAATTTCACAGTATCAACTTAGCTGTGCGCTCAAGCCTTCTTTTTACAGTCTATGGCTCAAGTAAATTTTGGACACATTGTGATATGAGCTATCTGATTAGTCAGCGGTGGGCCTAATAGGTGCACTTGATTTGCCCTCTGTGCCTGCCGGGTAGACGGAGTTCTACCTTCAGACATATGAAATGGATCAAAAAGGGACACTTTGCCTTCCCAGCACTAGGGCTGCTGAATAAAGTGCACCTACAACTAACAACACAAAACCTTAACATATTTTTAGGAAAGCAAGGATTTATCCAGCGTTGTTTTTACATAAATGTTTGGTGATCGACTAGGAATGCCTTGGAGATCGACCTGTCGATCCCGATCGACGGGTTGGTGACCACTGTTGTAAAGTAACAAGGTATTTTTGTTAACTCTAACAAGTAATATGTAATATATAACTTTTTAAAGTAACTAATACCCAACATTGCTTCCAACCCATAGGACTCCACCCATAGGAATCCCCACCCAGTTGATGACTTTGAATTGTGAATTGTGAAAGCCCTCAATGGCAATTTCCATGCAAAAACTGCTTATTTCCAAATAAGGATCTCTATACATTTTCTCTGTGATGATGACACACTGTCAATCATTTCCCTGTTCCTCCAATTCTACTGTGATCTACTGTCTCTTAGAGTTCACAGTGGACCCATCAAACACGGCACAAATCCGCTATTCGTCTAGCTTGCTTACAGAAAGTGACACACTGTGTTACTCTTTCTGCCTCCTGTGTGTGTTGCGCGTACATCATCGCATGCGTGTGAGTCTCTCATGGTGTCTTATGGAGTGGGATGAGATCAGGATGCTAAGATCCATGCCTCCTGTGTGTGTGTGTGTGTGTGTGTGTGTGTGTGTGTGTGTGTGTGTGTGTGTGTGCCTGCGTACCTGTGTGTGTGCCAGGGTGTCGTACAGAGTGGGATGAGATCAGATGCTGGTCACGGGCTGAGGTGGGCCAGATTGTCAACGTCTCCTGCTCAGACGTCTCCCAGCTCTTCGCCAACAAAGGTAATGTAACATCTCACCTTTAACCTTTAACTTGACCTTTGACCCTTTGATATACCAGTGGTTTGTTCCTGGGCATGCCTCTGCTTGCTCTTTGCTGATGTAAAAAGTGCTTGGTAAATAAATGTGATTGATTTATTGATTGACCTTTGAACCTAGCGTAGACCCACTCAGCTCAGTGGGGAGAAGTTTATTTAGCCAGAACCACTCAAGCTTCTGAAGAGGTGAAAGGGAGGACGTCAGTGTGTATTTTTCCTGTTCAATACATTGATGTATGTGGAAGGATCAGAGTTGAAAGCTTCTACAGTTTAGTATTGCTATTAAAGTTGCTATTTTGGGTCATTTATAAAGCATACAAACACCATAGAAACTATTCTAGCAGTTAAAGTATAACACAACTGAGTAGTCAAGTGTTTGGTAAGTATCCCTGGGGATCTATGTTATGGTTTTAGAAACAAGAAGTCATTCTAAGATCATTCAAGACAGAGGATTACATTCATTCCTTCCCATCCTGAAGGAAACTTGGCATGTTTATATAGGCTATGACCATCCTCCTCTCCTCCTCAGCCCCAGCCATAGCCAGCTGGCTACCCTAAAGAAAACATACACAGTTATAGCCTCTCTCATGGCTCATAAAATGGTTGACATTAGATAAGGCATGTAAATGAGACATGTTCATCACACTCACAGAAACACATAGCTGTGTTCGTGTGTTTTATGTTCTTAAAATGACTCACTGAGAAGACTGAGAGAGAGAGAGAGAGAGAGAGGGAGAGAGAGAGAGAGAGAGAGAGAGAGAGAGAGAGAGAGAGAGAGAGAGAGAGAGAGAGAGAGAGAGAGAGAGAGAGAGAGAGAGAGAGAGAAAGAGAGAGAGAGAGAGACAGAGAGAGAGAGAGAGCAGAATATACACTGAGTGTGCTAACCATTAGGAAACCTTCCTAATATTGAGATGCACCCCCTTTTGCCCTCAGGACAGCCTCAATTCATAGGGGCATGGACTACAAGGTGTGGAAAGCCTTTCACAGGGATGCTGGCCCATGTTAACTCCAATGCTTGCCATAAGTTGGCTAGATGTCCTTTGGGTGGTGGACCATTCTTGATACACACAGGAAACTGTTGAGCGTGAAAAACTCAGCGTTGCAGTTCTTGATACACTCAAACCGTTGCGCTTGGCACCTACTACCATACCCTGTTCTAAGGCCCTTAAAGTCTTGCCCATTCACCCTCTGAATGGCACAAATGCACAATGCATGTCATACTAAACTACATGGAATTGTTTTAAGAAGGTCATTCCAAGGATTATTTCGCTATTTGATTTTGAATTTTAAGACCCCATGAAGTAACAAAGAAATACACTTACTGTTCAAAAGTTTGGGGTCACTTAGAAATGTCCTTGTTTTTGAAAGAAAAGCACGTTTTTGTCCATTTAAAATAACATCAAATTAGTCATAAATACAGTGCAGACATTGTTGATGTTGTAAATAACTATTGAAGCTGGAAATGGGAGATTTTTATAATGGAATATCTACATAGGTGTACAGAAGCCTATTATCAGCAACCATCACTCCTTTGTTCCAATGGCACATTGTGTTAGCTAATCCAAGTTTATCATTTTAAAAGGCTAATTGATCATTAGAAAACCTTTTTGCGGCTGAAAACTGTTTTTCTGATTAAAGAAGCAATAAAACTGACCTTCTTTAAACTAGTTGAGTATCTGGAGCATCAGCATTTGTGGGTTTGATTACATGCTCAAAATGGCCAGAAGCAAAACACTTTCAGTCTATTCTTGTTTTGAGAAATGTCTATTTCATGTGAGAAATTGCCAAGAAACTGAAGATCTGGTACAACGCTGTGTACTACTCCCTTCACAGAACTGGCTCTAACCAGAATAAAGGACAAAGAGGACAAGTACATTAGCTTGAGAAACAGACGCCTCACAAGTCATCATTTGGCAGCTTCATTAACTAATACCTGCAAAACACCAGTCTCGACCAGTCTCAACAGTGACTCCGGGATGCTGGTCTTCTAGGCAGAGTTCCTCTGTCCAGTGTCTATGTTCTTTTGCCCATGTTAATCTTTTCTTTTTATTGGCCAGTCTGAGATTCTACAAGATGGTGCCGACGGAGATGGTCGCCTCGCTTCGCGTAATTAGGAAACTATACAGTATTTCATTTTTGTATATATTATTTCTTACATTGTTACCACAGGAAGTCTTATTACATACAGCCCAGGAAGAACTACTGGATATAAGAGCAACAGCAACTTACCAACATTACGACCAGGAATATGACTTTCCCGAAGTGGGTCTTCTGTTCGGATCACCAACCAGGACAACAGATCTGATCCCAGTAGGCAACCCAAAACAACAATGCTGCAGAAGGGGCAGACAAAGTGGTCTTCTGGTCAGGCTCTATAGATGGGCACATCGCTCACCGCTCCCGAGTATACTCCTCGCCAATGTCCAGTCTCTTGACAACAAAGTAGACAAAATTTGAGTAAGGGTTGCCTTCCAGAGAGACATCAGAGATTGTATGCATTATGAGTATGAGAATGAGTAACGATTTGTGGTGTAGTCATAACAACATACAGGAACTCAAGTCCTTTTGTTCACCTGATCACAGCTGTGTATATCCCCCCAAGCAGACCTCTCGATGTCATGTCTTGTTATGTCTGTTCCTGTCCTTTCTCTTCACTCTGTCTCTCTCTGCTGGTCTTTTTAGGTTACCTTCTCTGTCTCTCATTCTTCAGCTGTTCTACATCTCCCCTAACTAGCTCATTCACTCTTTCCCACCTGTTCTCTCTTCCCCCTCTGATTAGGTCTCTATTTCTCTCTCTGTTCCTGCTACTTTCAGTGTCTGATTCTTGTTTGTGTTTTTGATGCCAGAAGCAAGCTGTCGTCGCGTTTGCTTCCACCTTGTCCTATCCTGTCGGAGTCTGCCTGGCAGGTGCATCCTGCATTATACTAACGTTCTTTTTGTTCCATTGACTACGTTGGAAGAGGATTTATGCCATTCCTGTTTTTCATTAAAGAACTCTGTTTTCTGTTAAAACCGCTTTTGGGTCTTCACTCAAGTACATAACAGAAGAATCAGACCAAGAATGGACCCAGCGGCTCCGGACCCTTTTCACTCCGCCGTCGAGATCCAGGGAGCGATGCTAGGCAGACACGAGGAGGAATTGTCTGCTGCTCGACATGCCGTTGAGACCCTGGCCGTCCAAGTCTCCGACCTCACAAGACAGGTTCACCAACTCCACCTCGATCCACCGCCCACTTCCAGGGTTTCCGAGTCTCCGGAGCCCAGGATCAACAACCCGCCGTGTTACTCTGGGGAGCCCACTGAGTGCCGCTCATTCCTCACTCAGTGTGATGTGGTGTTCTCTCTCCAGCCCAACACTTACTCCAGGAGCGCAGCCCGCATCGCCTACGTCATTACTCTCCTTACCGGACGGGCGCGTGAGTGGGGCACGGCAATCTGGGAGGCGAGGGCTGAGTGTATTAACCAGTATCAGGACTTTAAGGAGGAGATGATACGGGTTTTTGACCGTTCTGTTTTTGGGGAGGAGGCTTCCAGGGCCCTGTCTTCCCTATGTCAGGGGAATCGATCCATAACGGATTATTCGATTGAGTTTCGCACTCTCGCTGCCTCAAGTGACTGGAACGAGCCGGCTTTGCTCGCTCGTTTTCTGGAGGGTCTCCTCGTCGAGGTTAAGGATGAGATCCTCTCCCGGGAGGTTCCTTCCAGTCTGGACTCCTTAATAGCTCTCGCTATTCGCATAGAGCGACGGTTTGATCTTCGTCGCCGAGCTCGTGGAAAGGAGCTCGCGTTCTCCGTTGCTCCCCTCTCCACATCACTGCCACCTGCCGCATCACTGCCACCCCCCTCCGCCGGCTCGGATGCTGAGCCTATGCAGCTGGGGGTATCCGCATCTCGGCCAAGGAGAAGGAACGGAGAATCGCCAATCGCCTCTGTCTCTACTGCGGCTCCGCTGGTCATTTTGTCACCTCATGTCCAGTAAAAGCCAGAGCTCATCAGTAAGAGGAGGGCTACTGGTGAGCGCAACTACTCAGGCCTCTCCTTCTGGATCACGCACTACCTTTCCGGTCCATCTCCGCTGGCCCGGTTCATCTGCTTCCTGCAGTGCCTTGATAGACTCTGGGGCGGAGGGCTGTTTTATGGACGAGACCTGGGCTCGGGAACATGACATTCCTCTCAGACAGTTAGGGGAGCCCACGGCCTTGTTCGCTTTAGATGGTAGTTCTCTCCCCAAGATTCAGCGTGAGACGCTGCCTTTAACCCTCACTGTCTCTGGTAATCATAGCGAAACCATTTCTTTTTTAATTTTTCGTTCACCTTTTACACCTGTTGTTTTGGGTCATCCCTGGCTAGTGCGCCATAACCCTTCTATTAATTGGTCTAGTAATACTATCCTATCCTGGAATGTTTCTTTTCATGTGACCTGTTTAATGTCTGCTATCCCTCCTGTTTCCTCTGTCTCTTCTTCACAGGAGGAGCCTGGCGATTTGACAGGGGTGCCGGAGGAGTATCACGATCTGCGCACGGTGTTCAGTCGTTCCAAGGCCACTTCTCTCCCTCCACACCGGTCGTATGACTGTAGTATTGATCTCCTTCCGGGAACTACTCCCCCGGGGTAGATTATACTCTCTGTCGGCTCCCGAACGTAAGGCTCTCGAGGATTATTTGTCGGTTTCGCTCGACGCCGGTACCATAGTCTCCTCCTCCTCTCCCGCCGGAGCGGGGTTTTTTTGTTCAGAAGAAGGACGGGTCCCTGCGCCCATGCGTGGATTATCGAGGGCTGAATGACATAACAGTTAAGAATCGTTATCCGCTTCCTCTTATGTCTTCAGCCTTCGAGATCCTGCAGGGAGCCAGGTTTTTCACCAAATTGGACCTTCGTAACGCCTACCATCTCGTGCGCATCAGGGAGGGGGACGAGTGGAAGACGGCGTTTAACACTCCGTTAGGGCACTTTGAATACCGGGTTCTTCCTTTCGGCCTCGTTAACGCTCCAGCTGTCTTTCAGGCACTAGTTAACGACGTCCTGAGAGACATGCTGAACATTTTTGTTTTCGTTTACATGGACGATATCCTGATTTTTTCACCGTCTCTCTCGATTCATGTTCAGCACGTGCGACGCGTCCTCCAGCGCCTTTTGGAGAACTGTCTTTATGTGAAGGCTGAGAAGTGCACTTTTCATGCCGCCTCTGTCCCTTTTCTCGGTTCCGTTATTTCCGCTGAGGGCATTAAGATGGATCCCGCTAAGGTCCAGGCTGTCATTGATTGGCCCGTTTCTAAGTCACGCGTCGAGCTGCAGCGCTTTCTGGGCTTCGCTAATTTCTATCGTCGTTTCATCCATAATTTCGGTCAGGTGGCAGCTCCCCTCACAGCCCTTACTTCTGTTAAGACGTGCTTTAAGTGGTCCGTTTCCGCCCAGGGAGCTTTTGATCTTCTTAAGAATCGTTTTACATCCGCACCTATTCTTGTTACACCTGACATCTCTAGTCAGTTTGTTGTTGAGGTTGACGCGTCAGAGGTGGGCGTGGGAGCCATTCTTTCTCAGCGCTCTCTCTCTGACGGCAAGGTCCATCCTTGCGCGTTTTCTCTCATCGCTTATCGCCGTCAGAACGTAACTATGATGTTGGTAATCGCGAACTGCTCGCCATCCGCTTAGCCCTAGGCGAATGGCGACAGTGGTTGGAGGGGGCGACCGTTCCTTTTGTCGTTTGGACTGACCATAGGAACCTTGAGTACATCCATTCAGCCAAACGACTTAATGCGCGTCAGGCTCGTTGGGCTCTGTTTTTCGCTCGTTTCGAGTTTGTTATTTCTTATCGTCCGGGCTCAAAAAACACCAAGCCTGATGCTTTATCTCGTCTCTTCAGTTCTTCTGAGGTCTCCACCGACCCCGAGGGGATTCTCCCTGACGGGCGTGTTGTCGGGTTGACCGTCTGGGGAATTGAGAGGCAGGTAAAGCAAGCACTCGCTCACACTCCGTCGCCGCGAGCTTGTCCTAGGAACCTTCTGTTCGTTCCCGTTCCTACTCGTCCGGCCGTTCTTCAGTGGGCCCACTCTGCCAAGTTAGCCGGCCACCCCGGCGTTCGGGGTACGCGCTTCCATTCGCCAGCGTTTCTGGTGGCCCACTCGGGAACGTGACGCGCGTCGATTTGTCGCCGCTTGTTCGGTCTGCGCGCAGACTAAATCTGGGAACTCTCCTCCTGCCGGCCGTCTCAGACCGCTTCCCATTCCCTCTCGACCGTGGTCTCACATCGCTTTAGATTTTATCACCGGACTGCCTTCATCAGCGGGGAAGACAGTTATTCTTACGGTTGTCGATAGATTCTCTAAGGCGGCTCATTTCATTCCTCTCGCTAAGCTCCCTTCTGCTAAGGAGACGGCTCAGATCATTATCGAGAATGTTTTCCGAATTCATGGCCTTCCGTCTGACGTCGTTTCCGACAGAGGCCCGCAGTTCACGTCTCAATTTTGGAGGGAGTTTTGCCGTTTGATTGGGGCTTCCGTCAGTCTCTCGTCCGGCTTTCATCCCCAGTCTAACGGTCAAGCCGAACGGGCCAATCAGACTGTTGGTCGCATTTTACGCAGTCTTTCTTTTCGTAACCCTGCGTCTTGGTCAGAACAGCTCCCCTGGGCAGAGTACGCCCACAACTCGCTTCCCTCGTCTGCTACCGGTCTATCTCCTTTTCAGAGTAGCCTCGGGTACCAGCCTCCGCTGTTCTCATCTCAGCTCGCCGAGTCCAGCGTCCCCTCCGCTCAGGCTTTTGTCCAGCGTTGCGAGCGCACCTGGAAGGGGGTCAGGTCGGCACTTTGCCGTAATAGGGCGCAGACTGTGAGGGCCGCTAATAAGCGTAGGACCAAGAGTCCTAGATATTGTTGCGGTCAGAGAGTATGGCTCTCCACTCAGAACCTTCCCCTTAAGACAGCTTCTCGCAAGTTGGCCCCGCGGTTCATTGGTCCGTTCCGTATTTCTCAGGTCATTAATCCTGTCGCAGTGCGACTTCTTCTCCGCGCTATCTTCGTCGCGTTCACCCGGTCTTCCATGTCTCCTGTGTTAAGCCCGTTCTTCGCGCCCCGCTCGTCCCCCCCCCCCCCCATCCTTGTCGAGGCGCACCCATCTACAGGGTTCGTAAGATTTTGGACATGCGCCCTCGGGGCCGTGGTCATCAGTACCTAGTGGATTGGGAGGGGTACGGTCCTGAGGAGAGGAGTTGGGTTCCCTCTCGGGACGTGCTGGACCGTTCGCTGATCGATGATTTCCTCCGTTGCCGCCAGGTTTCCTCCTCGAGTGCGCCAGGAGGCGCTCGGTGAGTGGGGGGGGGTACTGTCATGTCTTGTTATGTCTGTTCCTGTCCTTTCTCTTCACTCTGTCTCTCTCTGCTGGTCTTTTTAGGTTACCTTCTCTGTCTCTCATTCTTCAGCTGTTCTACATCTCCCCTAACTAGCTCATTCACTCTTTCCCACCTGTTCTCTCTTCCCCCTCTGATTAGGTCTCTATTTCTCTCTCTGTTCCTGCTACTTTCAGTGTCTGATTCTTGTTTGTGTTTTTGATGCCAGAAGCAAGCTGTCGTCGCGTTTGCTTCCACCTTGTCCTATCCTGTCGGAGTCTGCCTGGCAGGTGCATCCTGCATTATACTAACGTTCTTTTTGTTCCATTGACTACGTTGGAAGAGGATTTATGCCATTCCTGTTTTTCATTAAAGAACTCTGTTTTCTGTTAAAACCGCTTTTGGGTCTTCACTCAAGTACATAACACTCGAAGGCCCTGAAAGAACTTCACTTGACTCGATGTAAACTGGAAACCATATATCCTGAGGCTGCATTTATTGTAGCTGGGGATTTTAACTAAGCTAATCTGAAAACGAGGCTCCCTATATTTTAACAGCATATCGAATGCGCAACTCGAGCTGGCAGCATCCTGGATCATTGCTACTCTAACTTCCGCGACGCATACAAAGCTCTCCCCCGCCCTCCTTTCGGCAAATCTGACCATGGCTCCATTTTGTCAATCCACAGAAACTGTGGATTGATGGCAGCACTCGCGCAAAACCTTAAAACGCAAACCACTGCTTTTAATCATGGCAAGGTGAACGGAAACATGACCGAATACAAACAGTGTAGCTATTCAAACTGCAAGATAAGCGTCAGTATAGAGACAAAGTAGAGTCACAAATCAACGGCTCAAGCACGACACGTATGTGACAGGGTCTACAATCAATCACGGATTACAAAAAGAAAACCAGCCTCGTTGCGGACCATGACGTCCTGCTCCCAGACAAATGAAACAACTTCTTTGCTCGCTTTGAGGACAATGCAGTGCCACTGACACGACACGCTACCAAAACCTGTGGGCTCTCCTTCACCGTGGCCAATGTGAGTAAAACATTTAAATGTGTTATCCCTCGCAAGGCCGCCGGCCCAGACGGCATCCATAGCCGCGTCCTCAGAGCTGGTGTGTTTATGGATATATTCAATCAATCTCTATCCCAGTCTGCTGTACCCACATGCTTCAAGAGGGCCAACATTGTTCCTGTTCCCAAAAAAGCTAAGGTAACTGAGCTAAATGACTATCGCCCCGTAGCACTCACTTCCATCATCATGAAGTGCTTTGAGAGACTAGTCAAGGACCATATCACCTCCACCCTACCTGACACCCTAGACCCACTCCAATTTGCTTACCGCCCCAATAGGTCCACAGACGATGCAGTCGCAATCACACTGCACACTGCCCTAACCCATCTGGACAGGATGAATACCTATGTAAGAATGCTGTTCATCGACCACAGCTCAGCATTTAACACCAATTGTACTCTCCAAACTCGTCATCAAGCTCGACACCCTGGGTCTCGACCCCGCCCTCTGTAACTGGGTCCTGGACTTTCTGGTGGGCCGCCCCCAGGTGGTGAGGGTAGGAAACAACACCTCCACCCCGCTGATCCTCAACACTGGGGCCCCACAAGGGTGCGTTCTAGGCCGTCTCCTGTACTCCCTGTTCACCCATGACTGCGTGACCATGCACGTCTCCAAGTCAATCATCAAGTTTGCGGACAACACTACAGTTGTAGGCTTGATTACCACCCGTGACGAGATGGCCTACATGGAGGAGGTGAGGGTCCTCGGAGTGTGGTGTCAGAAAAATAACCTCACACTCAACATCAACAAAACAAAGGAAATGATCGTGGACCTCAGGAAACAGCAGAGTGAGCACCCCCCCATCCACATCGACGGGACAGTAGTGGAGAAGGAGGACATTTTTAAGTTCCTCGATGTACACATCACGGACAAACTGAAATGGTCCACCCACACAGACAGCGTGGTGAAGAAGGCACAGCAGCGCCTCTTCAACCTCAGGAGGCTGAAGAAATTTGGCTTGTCCCCCGAAAACACTCACAAACATTTACAGATGCACAATCGAGAGCATTCACCGCCTGGTATGGCAACTGCTTACAACCGTAAGGCTCTCCAGAGGGTAGTGAGGTCTGCACAACTTCTCTCCACTGGCAAACTACCTGCCCTCCAGGACACCGACGCCACCCGATGTCACAGGAAGGCCAAAAAGATCATCACGGACATCAACCACCCGAGCCACTGCCTGTTAACCCCGCTATAATCCAGAAGGCGAGGTCAGTACAGGTGCATCAAAGCTGGGACCGAGAGACTGAAAAACAGCTTCTATCTCAAGGCCATCAGACTGTTAAACAGCAATCACTAACATTGAGTGGCTGCTGCCCTCAAACATACAGACTCAAATCTCTAGCCACTTTAATAATTTATAATTGGATGTAATAAATGTATCACTAGTCACTTAAAACAATGCCACTTTATATAATGTTTACATACCCTACATTACTCATCTCATATGTATATACTGTTCTACTGTTCTACTCTATACCATCTACTGCATCTTGCCTATGCCGCACGGCCATCGCTCATCCATATATTTATTTGTACATATTCTTATTCATCCCTTTACACTTGTGTTTATTAGGTATGTGTTGTGAAATTCTTAGATTACTTGTTAGATATTTACTGCATTGTCGGAACTAGAAGCACAAGTATTTTGCTACACTCGCATTAACATCTGCTAACCATGTGTATGTGACCAATACAATTTGATTTGATTTGATATGGCCTTTTCTTTTCAACTTGCCTCTTCACTGTTGACGTTGAGAGATATAAGAAAGTTCAGGAAACATTTTTTTTGTACATGTATTCCCCTTATGTTTGGCACTCAACGGTCTCCTTACGGACATCAACCTTAGGGGGTTCAACTTTAAAGTATATGGGAGCAGAGGACCAGGGTTCTCAATATCATCAATGATGTCATAACTTATTTAAGAGTGGGAGCTAGCCTGCAGAGCACTCCCTGGATCCCCTCCCCCGCAGACTTAGACAACAATAAGTACACCTTAGGTACTGTGGAGTTCAGTCAAGCTACTGTAACTGAGAGCACCGGAAATAATAAAATAATAATTTAAAAAAAGGATTCAACTAAGGGAGTGACGAAGAGTGTGAGGAGGAGCATTAGCGAAGCTAGTTAGTCTACTGTCTCTGGGGTCTTAGCCCACCTCTACTGTATGCTACCGCTAGGCTAGCTAGCACAGCCTTAGCCCTCTGCTATACTTGGCATTCATGCTACGGCTACGTGCCACATTATGCTAATGATAATACAGGAGCTAAAATCCCACTGGCAACTTATCAGTCAAGCCGCCCACTGTTCAACCACCCCACATTCTTTCTCCTCCCGCTCACCATCTCACTGTGGAGTGGAGTGAGGTACTGGATGGGTGCAGTACTAATTTATTTTCCATAACAGCCAATAGCCCAGTCCCAAAGTGTTAAACCCTCTTTAACTTCCTTTACGTGAGCAACGCTTACAGTATGCATATGCCCCCCCACACACACACACATTTATTTCCCTCACACACATTCTCCTCTCAACTTTGTGACCTCGTACTCTGAGTCATTGTAGTTGTGGCACTGTGAGTGTATTAAGTCATCCCATCCACACTCCAGGCTGGTTGGAGAGAGAGGACACCATCCTCTGTTTCTTTTCTGCTCCACTCTTCTGTTCCATCTAATTCATCTAATTTATATTCATCACAGCCTTCTGGTGATTTGCCCATCACATCGGACTGACTGGAGTGGACAGGGGGAACTTTTTCCAAGGTTGTAAAATGTCAAGTTGTATGCATTGCATAAACAACAGCATGCACATATGTGAACTCACACAGACACACACATACTCACTTGCCTTATTTACCTTCCTGTCTGATAAAGGGATGTGATAGTCTAAATGATCTCTCATTAGTATAATGGTTATTCTGTGGGAAGTGATCCAACAACACATCAAATCAAATTTTATTTGTCACATACACATGGTTAGCAGATGTTAATGTGAGTGTAGCGAAATGCTTGTGCTTCTAGTTCTGACAATGCAGTAATAACCAACAAGTAATCTAACTAACGATTCCAAAACTACTGTCTTATACACACAAGTGTAAGGGGATAAAGAATATGTACATAAAGATATATGAATGAGTGATGGTACAGAGCAGCATAGGCAAGATACAGTAGATGGTCTCGAGTACAGTATATACATATGAGATGAGTATGTAAACAGAGTGGCATAGTTAAAGTGGCTAGTGATACATGTATTACATAAAGATGCGGTAGATGGTATAGAGTACAGTATATACGTATACATATGAGATGAATAATGTAGGGTATGTAAACATTATATTAGGTAGCATTGTTTAAAGTGGCTAGTGATATATTTTACATCATTTCCCATCAATTCCCATTATTAAAGTGGCTGGAGTTGAGTCAGTGTGTTGGCAGCAGCCACTCAATGTTAGTGGTGGCTGTTTAACAGTCTGATGGCCTTGAGATAGAAGCTGTTTTTCAGTCTCTTGGTCCCAGCTTTGATGCACCTGTACTGACCTCGCCTTCTGGATGATAGCGGGGTGAACAGGCAGTGGCTCGGGTGGTTGTTGTCCTTGATGATCTTTATGGCCTTCCTGTAACATCGGGTGGTGTAGGTGTCCTGGAGGGCAGGTAGTTTGCCCCCGGTGATGCGTTGTGCAGACCTCACTACCCTCTGGAGAGTCTTATGGTTGTGGGCGGAGCAGTTGATACAGCCCGCCAGGATGCTCTCGATTGTGCATCTGTAGAAGTTTGTGAGTGTTTTTGGTTTTTGGTGACAAGCCAAATTTCTTCAGCCTCCTGAGGTTGAAGAGGCGCTGCTGCGCCTTCTTCACGATGCTGTCTGTGTGGGTGGACCAATTCAGTTTGTCTGTGATGTGTATGCCGAGGAACTTAAAACTTACTACCCTCTCCACTACTGTTCCATCGATGTGGATAGGGGGGTGTTCCCTCTGCTGTTTCCTGAAGTCCACAATCATCTCCTTTGTTTTGTTGACGTTGAGTGTGAGGTTATTTTCCTGACACCACACTCAGAGGGCCCTCACCTCCTCCCTGTAGGCCGCCTTGTCGTTGTTGGTAATCAAGCCTACCACTGTTGTGTCGTCCACAAACTTGATGATTGAGTTGAAGGCGTGTGTGGTCACGCAGTCGTGGGTGAACAGGGAGTACAGGAGAGGGCTCAGAACGCACCCTTGTGGGGCCCCAGTGTTGAGGATCAGCGGGGTGGAGATGTTGTTGCCTACCCTCACCACCTGGGGGCGGCCCGTCAGGAAGTCCAGTACCCAGTTGCACAGGGCGGGGTCGAGACCCAGGGTCTCGAGCTTGATGATGAGCTTGGAGGGTACTATGGTGTTAAATGCCGAGCTGTAGTCGATGAACAGCATTCTCACATAGCTATTCCTCTTGTCCAGATGGGTTAGGGCAGTGTGCAGTGTGGTTGAGATTGCATCGTCTGTGGACCTATTTGGGCGGTAAGCAAATTGGAGTGGGTCTAGGGTGTCAGGTAGGGTGGAGGTGATATGGTCCTTGACTAGTCTCTCAAAGCACTTCATGATGACGGAAGTGAGTGCTATGGGGCGGTAGTTGTTTAGCTCAGATACCTTAGCTTTCTTGAGAACAGGAACAATGGTGGCCCTCTTGAGGCATGTGGGAACAGCAGACTGGTATAGGGATTGATTGAATATGTCCGTAAACACACCAGCCAGCTGGTCTGCGCATGCTCTGAGGGCGCGGCTGGGGATGCCGTCTGGGCCTGCAGCCTTGCGAGGGTTAACACGTTTAAATGTTTTACTCACCTCGGCTGCAGTGAAGGAGAGTCCGCATGTTTTCGTTGCAGGCCGCGTCAGTGGCACTGTATTGTCCTCAAAGCGGGCAAAAAAAGTTATTTAGTCTGCCTGGGAGCAAGACATCCTGGTCCGTGACGGGGCTGGATTTCTTTTTGTAATCCGTGATTGACTGTAGACCCTGCCACATACCTCTTGTGTCTGAGCCGTTGAATTGAGATTCTACTTTGTCTCTATACTGACGCTTAGCTTGTTTGATTGCCTTGCGGAGGGAATAGCTGCACTGTTTGTATTCGGTCATGTTTCCGGTCACCTTGCCCTGATTAAAAGCAGTGGTTCGGGCTTTCAGTTTCACGCGAGTGCTGCCATCAATCCACGGTTTCTGGTTTGGGAATGTTTTAATCGTTGCTATGGGAACGTCATCTTCAACGCACGTTCTAATGAACTTGCACACCGAATCAGCGTATTCGTCAATGTTGTTTTCTGACGCAATACGAAACATACCCCAGTCCACGTGATGGAAGCAGTCTTGGAGTGTGGAATCAGATTGGTTGGACCAGCGCTGGACAGACCTGAGCGTGGGAGCTTCTTGTTTTAGTTTCTGTCTGTACGCAGGGATCAACAAAGTGGAGTCGTGGTCAGCTTTTCTGAAAGGAGAGTGGGGCAGGGCCTTATATGCGTCGCGGAAGTTAGAATAGCGTCTGCTAAGCGTCTGCTAAATGGGATATATTATATTATTATTATATTATTATTATTATTATATTATAATAGCAATGATCCAAGGTTTTGCCAGCTCTGGTTGCGCAATCGATATGCTGATACAATTTAGGGAGTCTTGTTTTCAGATTAGCCTTGTTAAAATCCCCAGCTACAATGAATGCAGCCTCAGGATGTATGGATTCCAGTTTGCAAAGAGTCAAATAAAGTTCGTTCAGAGCCATCGATGTGTCTGCTTGGGGGGGAATATATACGGCTGTGATTATAATCAAAGAGAATTCCCTTGGTAGATAATGCGGTCGACACTTGATTGTGAGGAATTCTAAATCAGGTGAACAGAAAGATTTGAGTTCCTGTATGTTTTTGTGATCACACCACGTCTCGTTAGCCATAAGGCATACGCCCCGCCCCTCTTCTTACCAGAAATATGTTTTTTTCTGTCAGCGCGATGCGTGGAGAAACCAGCTGGCTGCACCGACTCCGATAGCGTCTCTCAAGTGAGCCATGTTTCCGTGAAGCAAAGAACGTTACAGTCTCTGATGTCTCTCTGGAATGCTACCCTTGCTCGGATTTCATCAACCTTGTTGTCAAGAGACTGGACATTGGCGAGAAGTATGCTAGAGAGGGGTGCACGATGTGCCCGTCTCCGGAGTCTGACCAGAAGACCGCCTCGTTTCCCTCCTTTACGATGTCGTTTTTTTGGGTCGTCGGCTGGGATCCATTCCGTTGTCCTGGGTGTAATGCAGAACACAGGATCCGCTCCGCAAAAGTCATATTCTTGGTCGTACTGATGATGAGTTGACGCTGCTCTTATATTCAGTAGTTCTTCTCGACTGTATGTAATGAAACCTAAGATGACCTGGGGTACTAATGTAAGAAATAACACGTAAAAAAACAAAAAAATGCATAGTTTCCTAGGAACGCGAAGCGAGGCGGCCATCTCTGTCGGCGCCGTCCACACCCTGTTCAATGACCATCTCAGGAAGCTGCTGCTTTGATATACTACTGAGCTGTTATGATGGTGTCATTAGTGCATAGTAATATACAGTACCAGTCAAAAGTTTGGACACACCTACTCATTCAAGGGTTTTTCTATAGTTTTACTATTTTTGTACATTGTAGAATAATAGGGAAGCCCTCAAACTACGAAATAGCACATATGGAATCACGTAGTAATCTAAATATATTTTATATTTGAGATTCTTCAAAGTAGCCACCCTGGAATGCATTTCAGTTGACAGGTGTGCCATGTTCAAAGTTAATTTGTGGAATTTCCTTCCTTCTTAATGCGTTTGAGCCAATCAGTTGTGTTGTGACAAGGTAGAGGTGGTATACAGAAGATAGCCCACCACAGGAAAGGAAGATCCAGAATTACATCTGCTACAGAGGATACGTTTATTAGAGTTAACTGCACCTCAAATTGTAGCCCAAATAAATACTTCACAGAGTTCAAGTAACAGACACATCTCAACATCAACTGTTCAGAGGAGACTGCGTGAATCAGGCCTTCATGGTTGAATTGCTGTAAAGAAACCACTACTAAAGGACACCAACAATAAGAAGAGACTTTCTTGGGCCAAGAAACATGAGCAAGGGATATTAGAACAGTGGAAATCTGTCCATTGGTCTGATGAGTCCAAATTTGAGATTTTTGGTTCCAACCGCCGTGTGTTTGTGAGACGCAGATGAATGGAAGATCTCTGCATGTGTGTGTAATACCCTTGTTAAAACCAGGTATAGAGTTTATTTGCTATAATTCATTGGTATTAGATTTTAAAGGTGATCAAATTGCTCCTGAATTTTTATGTTGTTAATGCATTTCTTTTAAAGAAGTATTTCTTTAATGTACAAGTGAATAGGTTGGTATACTTTGAGGTTTAAGTTTTGACCAATAAGGTAGCTTGTTAAGCTGTGGCCAATGGGAGAGCTGACCTGGTTAACAGGAGGCCTGGGGAATGGGAGATGTTGGAAAAAGTGGGAGAGATGTTGAAAAGTATGGAAATACATTATCAGTGTTGGTGAAGAAAAACATAACAAAACATATACCTACCAAGTTTTGAAGGGAAATACTGATTTTGATTTTATAAGACGGTTTGACGTGCCCAAAGTAAACTGCCTGTTCCTCAGGCCCAGAAGCCAGGATACGCATAGAATTGGTACCATTGGAAAGAACCACTTTGAAGTTTGTAGAAATTTGAAAATAATGTATGAGACTAAAACACAATTGATATGGTAGGAGAAAATACCCAGAAAAACCAAATTGTTTATTCCATGCTCTTACAATGGAAAGCTATGGGTCTATATGCAATTCCAGCTCCCAGATTGCAATTCGTACGACTTCCACTAGAAGTCATACGACTTCAAGGTTTCAAACAAGGAAGAATTTTGAGTTTTGATACTGGGAGTCAGAGTTGGAAATCAGTCTGTGCATGCTACGAAGAGGATGTGCAACTGCTTATTTTGCTTTTCTATTGAACATACTTTTTTCCGTATGAAATATTATAGTCTTTTCTGCATGTTGAACAAGTCCTTTCTCTGCATGTTGAACGAGTGAATTACTCAAATCGATGGCTCCAAATAAACTGACTTTTTGGGATATAAAGACAGATTTTATCTAACAACACAACCATGCATGTTGTAGCTGGGACCCTTTTGATTGCAAATCAGTGGACGATTTTCAAAAAGTAAGTGAATATTTAATCGCTATTTGTGATTTTATGAAGCCTGTGCTGGTTAAAAAATATTTTGATGAGGGGCGCCATCCTCAAACAATCACATGGCATGCTTTCGCTGTAAAGCCTATTGTAAATCGGACAATGCAGTTCGATGAACAAGACTTTAACCTGTTGCGTCGCGCAATCCCGGATTCGGGATTCTATTTATAGCCTCAAGCTCATTAGCATAACGCAACGTTAACTATTCATGAAAATCGCAAATGAAATGAAATAAATATATTTGCTCTCAAGCTTAGACTTTTGTTAACAACACTGTCGTCTCAGATTTTCAAAATATGATTTTGAACCATCGCTATTCACTAATTTGTGTAAGAGTATGCTAAGCTAGCTTAGCATTTTGAGTAGCATTTAGCACGCAACATTTTCACAAAAACCAGATAACCAAATAAATAAAATCATTTACCTTTGAAGAGCTTCGGATGTTTTCAATGAGGAGACTCTCAGTTAGATAGCAAATGTTCAGTTTTTCAAAAAAATATTATTTGTGTAGGACAAATCGCTCCGTTTTGTTCACGTTTGGCTATGAAAAAAACCTGTATACAGTTATAGCCTCAAGCTCATTAGAATAATGTAACGTTAACGATTTCTGAAAATCGCAAATAAAATGAAAATAATGCGCCTGCTCTAAAGCTTAGCCTTTTCTTAACAACACTGTCATCTCAGATTTTCAAAATATGCTTTTGAACCATCGCTATTCACTAATTTGTGTAAGAGTATGCTAAGCTAGCTTAGCATTTTGAGTAGCATTTAGCACGCAACATTTTCACAAAAACCAGATAACCAAATAAATAAAATCATTTACCTTTGAAGAGCTTCGGATGTTTTCAATGAGGAGACTCTCAGTTAAGTTACATAGCAAATGTTCAGTTTTTCCTGAAAGCATCTTTGTGTAGGAGAAATTGCTCCGTTTTGTACATCACATTTGGCTACCGAAACGAACCGAAAATTCAGTCACCAACAACGTCAAACTTTTTCCGAATTAACTCCATAATATCGACCGAATCATGGCAAACGTTGTTTGGAATCAATCCTCAAGGTGTTTTTTCACATATCTCTTCATTGATATATCGTTCGTGGAAGCCTGCTTTCTTCTCTGAATTCCATGGAAAAATACTTGCAGCTGAGGTTTGCGCACCAATTTCGGCGCAGGACACCGGGCGGACACCTGGTAAATGTGGTCTTTTATGGTCAATCTTCCAATGATATGCCTACAAATACGTCACAATGCTGCAGACACCTTGGGGAAACTACAGAAAGGGCAGACTCATTCCTCTCACATTCACAGCCATATAAGGAGACAATGGAAAACGGAGCCTCAAAAATCCTGCTCATTTCCTGGATGCCGTTTCATCTTGGTTTTGCCTGTAGCTCACGTTCTAGGGCACGCACAGAAAATATCTTTGCAGTTCTGGAAACGTCAGAGTGTTTTCTTTCCAAAGCTACCAATTTAATGCATAGTCGAGCATCTTTTTGTGACAAAATATTGCGCTGAAAACGGGCAAGTCTTTTTATCCAAAAATGATATAGCGCCCCTAGAGTTTCAAGATTAAGCTTTTAACCGATATAAGACACTTGTATGTACCTAAATGTTTAATAATATCCATCATTTTTATGATTATTTATTCAAATTGCTCGCCCTCCAATTTCACAGGAAGTTGTCAACAGGTGTTCTGCTAAAGGGACCTAGCCCTAAGAGGTTGAAAGACTTAGTAGAAACTGAAGCTACTGTTTCATCGTGGAGGTATTTGACAGCTTCGAGCTTAGCCTAGCGTCGTGCGAGACGTGGAGAGAATTGCTTGTGGAAGATGAACGAGTTCATATTTCCATGGGTTATCTGATGCTGCTAAGAAGTACTTTTGCATTGACTGCTGTGCTTGCTGTGGATCTTGTGAGGACACCGGCACGGAATTGCTATGCTTCGCTGAGGAAATATCTACGAGTAGTGAGTAACTACAACAGTGGGGTGCTTCGGGACTTTATGTAAGTAGCCATTTTTTGGGGGGCTCCAACGCGTGCCAAAGGGTTTAACCAAGCTTGCAAGTAATTTGGACATGGGTTGTGAAAAATCATTGGGGTTTATTATTTTTTATTTCTTTTGATGTGGTACGTTGAAAATGTGATAATATACATCTTGAACCTTGTCTGTTGCGTTGGTGTAGTCATTCATTGTTTCTGTTTAATTTTATATGGCATATCATTATATAATAACAAAAATCTATGATCATTCAATCGGAATGTAATCCCCTAGTTGTCATCACCCTAGCGAGTTTACAATAGGGATTATCATTGTATATGTCCTTCTCACCAAATATCCCATGCTGTTCAGATATTCTAAGAAAGGTAATATCAAATTTGAGCCTGGTGAGAGGCTTACATCTGGTTCCCACCATGAATTATAGAGAAGAAGGTGTGATGGTGTGGGGGTGCTTTGCTGGTGACACTGTCTGTGATGTATTTATAATTCAAGGCACACTTAACCAGCATGGCTACCACAGCATTCTGCAGTGATACACCATCCCATCTGGTTTGCGCTTAGTGGGACTATCAGACTCCGGAGACGGGCACATCGTGCACCACTCCCTAGCATACTTCTCGCCAATGTCCAGTCTCTTGACAACAAGGTTGATGAAATCCGAGCAAGGGTAGCATTCCAGAGGGACATCAGAGACTGTAACGTTCTTTGCTTCACTGAAACATGGCTCACTGGAGAGACGCTATCAGAGTCGGTGCAGCCAGCTGGTTTCTCCACACATCGCGCCGACAGAAAAAACATCTTTCTGGTAAGAAGAGGGGCGGGGGCGTATGCTTCATGGTTAACGAGACGTGGTGTGGTCACAACAACATACAGGAACCCAAGTCCTTCTGTTCACCTGATTTAGAATTCCTCACAATCAAATGCCGACTGCATTATCTACCAAGGGAATTCTCTTCGATTATAATCACAGCCGTATATATTCCCCCCCAAGCAGACACATCGATGGCCCTGAACAAACTTTATTTGACTCTTTGCAAACTGGAAACCACATATCCTGAGGCTGCATTCATTGTAGCTGGGGATTTTAACAAGGCTAATCAGAAAACAAGACTCCCTAAATTGTATCAGCATATCGATTGCGCAACCAAGGCTGGCAAAACCTTGGATCATTGCTATTCTAACCTCTGCGACGCATATAAGGCCCTGCCCCACTCTCCTTTCGGAAAAGCTGACCACGACTCCATTTTATTGCTCCCTGCGTACAGACAGAAACTAAAACAAGAAGCTCCCGAGCTGAGGTCTGTTCAACGCTGGTCCGACCAATCTGATTCCACACTCCAAGACTGCTTCCATCACGTGGACTGGGATATGTTTCGTATTGCATCAAACAACAACATTAACGAATACGCTGATTCGGTGAGCGAGTTCATTAAAACGTGCGTTGAAGATGTCGTTCCCATAGCAATGATTAAAACATTCCCAAACCAGAAACCATGGATTGATGGCAGCATTCGCGTGAAACTGAAAGCGCGAAACACTGCTTTTAATCAGGGCAAGGTGACCGGAAACATGACCGAATACAAACAGTGTAGCTATTCCCTCCGCAAGGCAATCAAACAAGCTAAGCGTCAGTATAGAGACAAAGTAGAATCTCAATTCAACGGCTCAGACACAAGAGGTATGTGGCAGGGTCTACAGTCAATCACGGAGTACAAAAAGAAAACCAGCCCCGTCATGGACCAGGATGTCTTGCTTCCAGGCAGACTAAATAACTTTTTTGCCCAATTTGAGGCCAATACAGTTCCACTGACACGGCCCGCAACCAAAACATGCGGACTCTCCTTCACTGCAGCCGACGTGAGGAAAACATTTAAATGTGTTAACCCTCACAAGGCTGCGGGCCCAGACGACATCCCCAGCCGTGCCCTCAGAGCATGCGCAGACCAGCTGGCTGGTGTGTTTATGGACATATTCAATCAATCCCTATCCCAGTCTGTTGTTCCCACATGCTTCAAGAGGGCCACCATTGTTTCTGTTCTCAAGAAAGCTAAGGTAACTGAGCTAAACGACTACCGCCCCGTAGCACTCACTTCCGTCATCATGAAGTGCTTTGAGAGACTAGTCAAGGACCATATCACCTCCACCCTACCTGACACCCTAGACCCACTATGTGACAATACTGTTCATCGACTACAGCTCGGCATTTAACACCATAGTACCCTCCAAGCTCATCATCAAGCTCGAGACCCTGGGTCTCGACCCCGCCCTGTGCAACTGGGTACTGGACTTCCTGACGGGCCGCCCCCAGGTGGTGAGGGTAGGCAACAACATCTCCACCCCGCTGATTCTCAACACTGGGGCCCCACAAGGGTGCGTTCTGAGCCCTCTCCTGTACTCCCTGTTAACCCACGACTGCGTGGCCATGCACGCCTCCAACTCAATCATCAAGTTTGCGGACGACACAACAGTGGTAGGCTTGATTACCAACAACGACAAGACGGCCTACAGGGAGGAGGTGAGGGCCCTCGGAGTGTGGTGTCAGGAAAATAACCTCACACTCAACGTCAACAAAACTAAGGAGATGATTGTGGACTTCAGGAAACAGCAGAGGGAACACCCCCCTATCCACATCGATGGAACAGTAGTGGAGAGGGTAGTAAGTTTTAAGTTCCTCGGCGTACACATCACAGACAAAATAAATTGGTCCACCCACACAGACAGCATCGTGAAGAAGGCGCAGCAGCGCCTCTTCAACCTCAGGAGGCTGAAGAAATTTGGCTTGTCACCAAAAGCACTCACAAACTTCTACAGATGCACAATCGAGAGCATCCTGGCGGGCTGTATCACCGCCTGGTACGGCAACTGCTCCGCCCACAACCGTAAGGCTCTCCAGAGGGTAGTGAGGTCTGCACAACGCATCACCGGGGGCAAACTACCTGCCCTCCAGGACACATACACCACCCGATGTCACAGGAAGGCCAAAAAGATCATCAAGGACACCAACCACCCGAGCCACTGCCTATTCACCCCGCTATCATCCAGAAGGCATCAAAGCTGGGACCGAGAGACTGAAAAACAGCTTCTATCTCAAGGCCATCAGACTGTTAAACAGCCACAACTAACATTGAGTGGGTGCTGCCAGCACACTGACTCAACTCCAGCCACTTTAATAATGGGAATTGATGGGAAATTATGTAAAATATATCACTAGCCACTTTAAACAATGCTACCTAATATAATGTTGACATACCCTACATTATTCATCTCATATGTATACGTATATACTGTACTCTATATCATCTACTGCACCTTTATGTAATACATGTATCACTAGCCACTTTAAACTATGCCACTTTGTTTACATACTCATCTCATATGTATATACTGTACTCGAGACCATCTACTGCATCTTGCCTATGCCGCTCTGTACCATCACTCATTCATATATCTTTATGTACATATTCTTTATCCCTTTACACTTGTGTGTATAAGGTATTAGTTTTGGAATTGTTAGCGAGATTACTTGTTGGTTATTACTGCATTGTCGGAACGAGAAGCACAAGCATTTCGCTACACTCGCATTAACATCTGCTAACCATGTGTATGTGACAAATAAAATTTGATTTGATTTGTTTTTCAACAGGACAATGACCCAACCTCCAGGCTGTGTAAGGGCTATTTGACCAAGAAGGAGAGTGATGGAGTGCTGCATCAGATGACCTGGCCTGCACAATCACGCGACCTCAACCCAATTGAGGTGGTTTGGGATAAATTGGACAGCAGAGTGAAGGAAAAGCAGTCAAAAATTGCTCAGCATATGTGGGAACTCCTTAAAGATTGTTGGAAAAGCATTCCTCAGGTGTCCCGCTAGCGGGACAACATCCGGTGAAACTGGGGGGCGTAATTCAAATAAATAATCATTAAAATTATGGATATTAAACATTTAGGTACATACAAGTGTCTTATATCGGTTGAAAGCTTAAATTCTTGTTAATCTAATTGCAATGTCCAATTACAGTAGATATTACAGTGAAGGCATACCATGAGCTTGTTTGAGGAAGGCGCCCCACATCAAAATATTTTTCCACCGGCACAGGTTTCATAAATTCACAAATAGCGATTAAATATTCACTTAATTTTTGAAAATCGTCCTCTGATTTGTCATCCAAAGGGTGCCAGCTATAACATGTAGTGTCGTTGTGTTAGATAAAATCCTTCTTTATATCCCAAAAAGTCAGTTTATTTGGCGCCATCGATTTGAGTAATCCACTCGTGTAACTGTTTTCTTGAGGTGAAGGAGAGGCGGACCAAAACGCAGCGTGGTGGTTATTCAAGTTTTTTTAATAAAGACACTATACATGAATAAACTAACAAAAAAAACAATAAATGTGAAAAAAACAAAACAGCCCTATCTGGTGCAAACACAGAGACAGGAACGATCACCCACAAACACACAGTGAAACCCAGGCTACCTAAGTATGATTCTCAATCAGAGACAACTAATGACACCTGCCTCTGATCGAGAACCATACTAGGCTGAAACATAGAAATACCCAAATCATAGAAAAACAAACATAGACTGCCCACCCCAACTCACACCCTGACCATACTAAATAATGACAAAACAAAGGAAATAAACAACTTGTGACAACTCGTTCAACATGCAGAGAAAGGAATCTGAAAATCTACACCTAAACGTTGTACCAATAAGTCAAAATACGTTTTTAGTCCTCAGATACCCTAAAATGTAGTCAAACTATAATATTTCTAAAACACAAATATTCCCAAACACGAATTTCCAAGACTGTGTCCCTGTACTAAAACTGATTATTCTTATTTGTTTTGGACGTTACAAGCCTGAAACCTTGAACGTAGACTGCTGACCCCCCGTGGAAGCTATGGGAATTGCATCCTGGGAGCTAGAATTCAGTATGCCCCTATGCTTTCCATGGTAAGAGCATGGTCTCAAAAAAAACTCAGGTTGGTTTTCTCCTACCATATCTATTGTGTTATAGTCTCCTACATTTTTTGACATTATTTTATTTTAGTCCTACATTTCTACAAACTTTAAAGCGTTTTCTTTCCAATGGTACCAATTATATGCATATCCTGGCTTCAGAGCTTGAGCTTCAGGCAGTTTACTTCGGGAACGTCATTCAGACAGGAAGTGGAGAAGAAAGGGGCCTAGCCTTAAAGCTGGTTGAGGGAATGCCAAGCGTGTGCAATGCTGTCAGCATGTTAAACGATGGCTACTTTGAAGAATATGAAACGTAAACTATATATATTTTTGGGGTTACTACATAATTCCATATGTGCTATTTCATAGTTTTGATGTCTTCACTAATATTCTACAATGTAGAAAATAGTAAAAATAAAGAAAAACCCTTGAATGAGTAGGTGTGTCCAAACTTCTGACTGGTAATGTACATCTCCTACAGTGGCAGGCCAGAAACAGGAGACAGGAGACAGGAGACAGGAGGCAGGAGGCAGGAGGCAGGAGGCAGGAGGCAGGAGGCAGGAGATAGGAGGCAGGAGACAGGAGACAGGAGGCAGGAGAAGTGACATAGAGAGAGTAGTGAAAGATGCTTTGACTGCAAAATCAAGTCATCATGGAGATACACAACACCTATTCTGGAAGCCATAATCAAATCTCATGCAGCTAGCTGGCTCCAGACTACATAACAGCCCGTCTCCTACATCGTTGAGCCTAATGAGTTGTCATTTCTCCCCAACTCAAATCATCCGTATACAGAGTATAACAGCCTATCCCCTTGAGGTTGAGGTTTTAGCTCCCTGTTGTCCCCACCCTGCACCCTCCACCCTGCACCCTGCTGGTGACATCAAGATGACCCTTGGAGGAGGATGAAGGTATCAGCTCTGTAGGCTGCTACTGCCAAACAGCTGCTAGACAGGAGGACAGTGTTTGTATGAGCGATATAGAGAAAGTTTGTGTGTTAATTGAGTGTTGAGGGTTTGTATGTACTCTAGTGAAAGAGAGAGTTATCAGTCTCTCCAGAGGACAGAGGGAGGTGCATCTCCATATCGCCTCCCAACTATCTCACTAAGAAGCAGAAGGAAATATGGTCTGATCCATTAAAACCTAATGAACTGAGCAGTGGGGCAATTTCTCCTGTGACGGACTGACACCCCTCCTCCATCATAACATCACACTGTGTGTGTGTGTGTGTGTGTGTGTGTGTGTGTGTGTGTGTGTGTATGTGTGTGTGTGCGCGTGCTTATAGTTGTGTGTTTGATGGAGTCGCCTCGTCCGTCATTGTGATGGCCTAGTCCTCCTCTCTTATCCTCATCCTCCCTCCTCTCTTATCCTCATCCTCCTCTCCTCTCTTATCCTCATCCTCCTCTCCTCTCTTATCCTCTTCCTCCTCTACTCGCTTATCCTCATCCTCCTCTCTTATCCTCCCCTCCTCTGTTATCCTCCTCCTCCTCTCCTCTCCTCTCTTATCCTCCCCTCCTCTCATATCCTCATCCTCTGCTCCTCGCTTATCCTCATCCTCCTCTACTCTCTTATCCTCATACTCCCCTCCTCTCTTATCCTCATCCTCCTCTCTTATCTTTATCCTCCTCTCCTCTTTTATCCTCATCCTCCCCTCCTCTCTTATCCTCATCCTCCTCTCTTATCCTCCCCTCCTCTCTTATCTTTATCCTCCTCTCCTCTCTTATCCTCATACTCCCCTCCTCTCTTATCCTCATCCTCCTCTCTTATCCTCATCCTCCTCTCTTATCTTTATCCTCCTCTCCTCTCTTATCCTCATCCTCCCCTCCTCTCTTATCCTCATCCTCCTCTCTTATCCTCCCCTCCTCTCTTATCTTTATCCTCCTCTCCTCTCTTATCCTCCCCTCTTTCCCTTATCCTCCTCTCCTCTCTCATCCTCTCCTCCTATCTTATCCTCATCCTCCTTTCCTCTCCTCTCTTATCCTCATCCTCCCCTCTTCTCCTATCTTATGCTCCCCTCCTCTCTTATCCTCATCATCCTCTACTCCCTTACCCTCATCCTCCTCCACTCTCTTATCCTCCTCCTCCTCTCCTTTCTTATCCTCCTCATCCTCTCCTCTCTTATCCTCATCATCCTCTCCTCTCTTATCCTCCCCTCCTCTCTTATCCTCATCCTCCTCTCTGCTCTTATCCTCATCCTCTTCTACTCTCTTATCCCCATCCTCCTCTCCTCTCTTATCCTCCCCTCCTGTCTTATCCTCATCCTCTGCTCCTCCCTTATCCTCATCCTCCTCTACTCTCATATCCTCATCCTCCTCTCTTATCCTCCCCTCCTCTCTTATCCTCCTCCTCCTCTCCTGTCCTTATCCTCCCCTCCTCTCTTATTCTCATCCTCCTCTCCTCTCGTATCCTCATCCTCTTCTCCTCTCTTATCCTCCCCTACTATCTTATCCTCATCCTCCTCTACTCTCTTATCCTCATCCTCCACTCCTCTCTTATCCTCATCCTCCTCTACTCTCATATCCTCATCCTCCTCTCTTATCCTCCCCTCCTCTCTTATCCTCATCCTCCTCTTCTCTCTTATCCTCATCCTCCTCTACTCTCTTATCCTCATCCTCCCCTCCTCTCTTATCCTCCTCCTCCTCTCCTGTCTTATCCTCCCCTCCTCTCTTATTCTCATCCTCCTCTCCTCTCGTGTCCTCATCCTCCTCTCCTCTCTTATCCTCCCCTACTTTCTTATCCTCATCCTCCTCTACTCTCTTATCCTCATCCTCCTCTCCTTTCTTATCCTCATCCTCCTCTCCTCTTTTATCCTCATCCTCCTCTCTTATCCTCCCCTCCTTTCATTTCCTCATCATCCTCTACTCTCTTATCATCCTCCTCTCCTCTCTTATCCTCATCCTCCCCTCCTCTCTAATCCTTCCCTCCTCTCTTATCCTCATCCTCCTCTACTCTCTTATCCTCATCCTCCCCTCCTTTTATATCTTCATCCTCCTCTACTCTTATCATCCTCCTCTCCTCTCTTATCCTCATCCTCCCCTCCTCTCTTATCCTCATCCTCCTCTCCTCTCTTATCCTCATACTCCCATCCTCTCTTATCCTCATCCTCCTCTCTTATCTTTATCCTCCTCTCCTCTCTTATCCTCATCCTCCCCTACTATCTTATCCTCATCCTCATCTCCTCTCTTATCCTCATCCTCCCCTCTTCTACTCTCTTATCCTCATCCTCCTCTCCTTTCTTATCCGCATCTTCCTCTCTTATCCTCATCCTCCTCTATTCTCTTATCCTCACCGTCCTTTCCTCTCTTATGCTCCCCTCCTCTCTTATCCTCATCCCCCTCTCATCTCTTATTCTCATCTTCCTCTCTTATCCTCATCCTCCCCTCCTCTCTTATCCTCATCATCCTCTACTCCCTTACCCTCATCCTCCTCTACTATCTTATCCTCCTCCTCCTCTCATTTATTATCCTCCTCATCCTCTCTTCTCTTATCCTCATCCTCCTCTCCTCTCTTACCCTCCCCTCCTCTCTTATCCTCATCCTCCTCTCTGCTCTTATCCTCATCCTCTTCTACTCTCTTATCCCCATCCTCCTCTCCTCTCTTATCCTCCCCTCCTGTCTTATCCTCATCCTCTGCTCCTCCCTTATCCTCATCATCATCTACTCTCTTATCCTCATCCTCCTCTCTTATCCTCATCCCCCTCTCATCTCTTATCCTCATCTTCCTCTCTTATCCTCATCCTCCCCTCCTCTCTTATCCTCCTCATCCTCTACTCCCTTACCCTCATCCTCCTCTACTCTTTTATCCTCATCCTCCTCTCCTTTCTAATCCTCCTCATCCTCTCTTATCCTCATCTTCCTCTCTTATCCTCATCCTCCCCTCCTCTCTTATCCTCATCCTACTCTCCTGTCTTACCCTCATCCTCCTCTCCTTTCTTATCCTCATCCTCTTCTCTTATCCTCCCCTACTTTCATTTCCTCATCCTCCTCTACTCTCTTATCCTCATCCTCCCCTCCTCTCTTATCCTCATCCTCCTCCTCTCTCTTATCCTCCCCTCCTCTCTTCTCATATCCTCATCCTCCACTCCTCTCTTATCCTCATCCTCCTCTCCTCTCATATCCTCATCCTCCCCTCCTCTCTTATCCTCATCCTCCTCTACTCTCTTATCCTCATCCTCCTTCTACTGTCTTATCCTTATTCTCCTCTACTCTCTTATCCTCATCCTTCCCTCCTCTCTTATCCTCATCCTCTTCTCCTCTCTTATCCTCCCCTCCTCTCTTATCCTCATCCTCCTCTCCTCTCTTATCACAATCCTCCTCTCCTTTCTTATCCTCATCCTCCTCTACTCCCTTATCCTCATCAACCTCTACTCTGTTATTCTCATCCTCCTCTCCTCTCTTATCCTCATCCTCCTCTCCTCTCATATCCTCATCCTCCTCTTCTCTCTTATCCTCCTCTCCTTTCTTTTCCTCATCCTCCTCTCCTCTCTTATCCTCATCCTCCCCTCCTCTCTTATCCTCATCCTCCTCTCCTATCTTATCCTAATCCTCCTCTCATTTCTTATCCTCATCCTCCCCTCTTCTCTTTTCCTCATCCTCCCTTCCTCTCTTATCTTCATCCTCCTCTCCTCTCTTATCCTCATCCTCCACTCCTCTCTTATCCTCATCCTCATCTACTCTCTTATCCTCATCCTCTTCTCCTCTCTTATCCTCATCCTCCTTTTCTGTCTTATCCTCATTACATGCTTTTTCATAGGACTCCTCTTGGTTTCTCCCTCATGCTGTTTTCTCTTTCTATGTAAGTTCTCTCTGTCAATGTATTGTCTCCATTTTCTCTGCTGCTGAAAGACATAATGAAATCTCCCTCTTTCCCCTCCCTTGTCAGTGTTTGTTTCCATCTCTTCCCCTCTTCTCTCTCTGTGTATTTCTAGCTGTTCATTGTTTCCTGCCTCTAAGATCTCTTGTGTTGTTGCCCTCTGTGGTTCATCTAATCCTCTGTCTAATCAGTCTGTAGAAATAATTACACAGCCCTCTCTGATCCCTTAACCCCTATCAACATGAAAACAACACGCACACAGGAAGACACACACACACACAGGAACACACACACAGGAACACACACACAAACACAGGAACACACACACAGGAACACACACACGCACACAGGAACACATACACACACACACACACACACAGGAACACACACACCCACACAGGAACACACACACACAGGAACACACACGCACACAGGAACATATGATATATGATAAGTATGTTTAACACACACACAGGAATATACACATGATAAGTATGAATAATAGATATATACATGATAAGTATGTTTATAAAGAGATATACCGTACATGATAAGTATGATTATAAAAAGATATACAGTACATGATAAGTATGATTATATAGAGATATACAGTACATGATAAGTATGATTATAAAGAGATATACAGTACATGATAAGTATGATTATAAAGAGATATATAGTATATGATAAGTATGATTATAAAGAGATATACAGCACATGATAAGTATGATTATAAAGAGATATACAGTATATGATAAGTATGATTATAAAGAGATATACAGTATATGATAAGTATGATTATAAAGAGATATTCAGTATATGATAAGTATGTTTATAAAGAGATATACAGCACATGATAAGTATGATTATAAAGAGATATACAGTACATGATAAGTATGATTATAAAGAGATATACAGTACATGATAAGTATGATTATAAAGAGATATACAGTATATGATAAGTATGATTATAAAGAGATATTCAGTATATGATAAGTATGTTTATAAAGAGATATATAGTGCATAGAGAAGACAGTTCTCTACGTAATTAATTTGCCTGCTGCATTCTGTATTACAGTATTTCACTGTCTAGTATTGTACATTATTGAACAGTGTTGTACTGTAAAACTCTATGGATGTTTTGTTGTTGTCTCTATCTCATGAATGCATCCATCTGTTTAACTGAAGTAGTAATGCTGTAGTTCTGTCTTGTTATTCTATGTGAGGTGAGAATGAACTGGCAACCCTCTTGAGTTCAGTCCCGGGGATTAGACCTGTAGACTACCTCTGATTGGTTGATCTGTTTACCAGGCTACATCTTCAGGAACTGTACGAAGGCTGGCTGGACAGAGCTGTACCCTACATATGAGGAGGCCTGTGAGTTCGCAGAGGAGTCAGAGACAGGACCAGAGGTTAGAGACACCCCACCACACCACTCTCGACCTGAACCTTCTCTTTTACTTACTCACTCATTTAATCACTCATCCGAATTCTCATTGTTCAATTTTCTTCTCAGGGGAGATAGAATGGGATTGGTTGAGGGGAGAATTTGTCACATTTCAAAATGTAACAACTCCACTGAGACATTAATTAATGTACTTATTCAGTCGTGTACTTATTCAGTCATGTACTTATTCAGTCGTGTACTTATTCAGTCATGTACTTATTCAGTCGTGTACTTATTCAGTCGTGTACTTATTCAGTCATGTACTTATTCAGTCATGTACTTATTCAGTCATGTACTTATTCAGTCGTGTACTTATTCAGTCATGTACTTATTCAGTCGTGTACTTATTCAACCATCTACTTATTCAGTCTGAATTACCTATCTCACTCTATAGGCCTACTCTTTTTTCTCCTCTCTCTCTCTCTCTCTCTCTGTCTCTCTCTCTCTCTATGTGTGTCTCTCTCTCTCAATTCAATTCAAGGGGCTTTATTGGCATGGGAAACACATGCCAATAAATGGGACACAATCATGAAGTGGAACGACATTTATTGGATATTTCAAACCTTTTTAACAAATCAAAAACTGAAAAATTGGGCGTGCAAAATTATTCAGCCCCCTAAAGTTAATACTTTGTAGCGCCACCTTTTGCTGCGATTACAGCTGTAAGTCGCTTGGGGTATGTCTCTATCAGTTTTGCACATCGAGAGACTGAATTTTTTCCCATTCCTCCTTGCAAAACAGCTCGAGTTCAGTGAGTTTGGATGGAGAGCATTTGTGAACAGCAGTTTTCAGTTCTTTCCACAGATTCTCGATTGGATTCAGGTCTGGACTTAGACTTGGCCATTCTAACACCTGTGTTGCTTTTACGCCAAACATAACGTTTTGCATTGTTGCCAAAAAGTTCAATTTTGGTTTCATCTGACCAGAGCACCTTCTTCCACATGTTTGGTGTGTCTCCCAGGTGGCTTGTGGCAAACTTTAAACAGCACTTTTTATGGATATCTTTAAGAAATGGCTTTCTTCTTGCCACTTCCATAAAGGCCAGATTTGTGCAATATACGACTGATTGTTGTCCTATGGACAGAGTCTCCCACCTCAGCTGTAGATCTCTGCAGTTCATCCAGAGTGATCATGGGCCTCTTGGCTGCATCTCTGATCAGTCTTTACCTTGTATGAGCTGAAAGTTTAGAGGGATGGCCAGGTCTTGGTAGATTTGCAGTGGTCTGATACTCCTTCCATTTCAATATTATCGCTTGCACAGTGCTCCTTGGGATGTTTAAAGCTTGGGAAATCATTTTGTATCCAAATCCGGCTTTAAACTTCTTCACAACAGTATCTTGGACCTGCCTGGTGTGTTCCTTGTTCTTCATGATGCTCTCTGCGCTTTTAACGGACCTCTGAGACTATCACAGTGCAGGTGCATTTATACGGAGACGTGATTACACACAGGTGGATTGTATTTATCATCATTAGTCATTTAGGTCAACATTGGATCATTCAGATATCCTCACTGAACTTCTGGAGAGAGTTTGCTGCAATGAAAGTAAAGGGGCTGAATAATTTTGCACGCCCAATTTTTCAGTTTTTGATTTGTTAAAAAAGTTTGAAATATCCAATAAATGTCGTTCCACTTCATGATTGTGTCCCACTTGTTGTTGATTCTTCACAAAAAAATACAGTTTTATATCTTTATGTTTGAAGCCTGAAATGTGGCAAAAGGTCGCAAAGTTCAAGGGGGCCGAATACTTTCGCAAGGCACTGTATATATATATACAGTGTTGTATCGATGTACAAATGGTTAAAGTACACAAGGGAAAATAAATAAGCATAAATATGGGTTGTATTTACAATGGTGTTTCTTCTTCACTGCCCTTTTCTTGTGGCAACAGGTCACAAATGTTGCTGCTGCTCCCCCTCTCTCTCTCTTCTCTCTCTCTCTCTCTCTCTCTCTCTCTCTCTCTCTCTCTCTCTCTCTCTCTCTCTCCCTCTCTCTCTCTCTCTCTCTCTCTCTCTCTCTCTCTCTCTCTCTCTCTCTCTCTCTCTCTCTCTCTCTCTCTCTCTCTCTCTCTCTCTCTCTCTCTCTCTCTCTCTCTCTCTCTCTCTCTCTCTCTCTCATTCAAATGCTGTAAGCATTGTTGAACGTTGGTTGTGTTACTTTATTGTGTTAATAACAGGTCGGCCAGCCAGGCAGCCAAACATAAACATTACTATCTCTCGTTACATCACTAACAATGGATATTTGAGTATTCATCTGAGAAATCCCTGGCTGTTTCTGCAGGCCATTCACGCTAACCATCTGGCAACAAATACATTTAGACAAATCACAAGTTTGAAAGGAAAGGCAAAGAGAAAAGAAATGGTAGGACAGACAGAGTGAGAGATGAGAAGGATAGATTAACATCCCAGACTTCCTAGCTGATTGCTCAGGGGGCTCTTCTCATCCTCCTGTCACATCCCTACCTCTGTCTCATTCCCAACCACTCCCCATATACACACAATCTCCACACACCCTCGTACACCTAGAAGACGCAGACACACAATCTCCACACACCCTCGTACACCTAGAAGACGCAGACACACAATCTCCACACACCCTCGTACACCTAGAAGATGCAGACACACAATCTCCACACACCCTCGTACACCTAGAAGACGCAGACACACAATCTCCACACACCCTCGTACACCTAGAAGACGCTGACACACAATCTCCACACACCCTCGTACACCTAGAAGACGCAGACACACAATCTCCACACACCCTTGTACACCTAGAAGACGCAGACACACAATCTCCACACACCCTCGTACACCTAGAAGACGCAGACACACAATCTCCACACACCCTCGTACACCTAGAAGACGCAGACACACAATCTCCACACACCCTCGTACACCTAGAAGACGCAGACACACAATCTCCACACACCCTCGTACACCTAGAAGACAGACACAATCTCCACACACCCTCGTACACCTAGAAGACGCAGACACACAATCTCCACACACCCTCGTACACCTAGAAGACGCAGACACACAATCTCCACACACCCTCGTACACCTAGAAGACTCAGACACACATACACTTGCCAAGGCCATGAGGAAGGTGTGTGATCGTGCTGTGCATCTGAAAACACTTATTAAGCAGTGTAACTCCCTAGACAGAAACACAACAGTATCTCTCCTGGCCCGATATGTTCATTCGCTACACTTGTACTGTTTTCTCAGTATACAGTATGTCATGACATTATTATATGATTGAGTATATGAGGGACATAGAGGGCAGCCTATTGATGGGATTTGAAGTCCTGCACTATATGTTTCTTTTTGACCTCTGACCTGTTGCTTTCCAGACAACATACTTCTACACCATCAGTCAGGTGTACACTGCTGGATATGCCACCTCCCTCGTCTCCCTCATATCAGCCATCTTTGTCTTCACTGTGTTCAGGTAACATTAGGACATACTCAGTCCAATATTTATTCCTTAGATACACACAGATACATGATAAAGTTGTGATGATAAATAGATAACACTGGAAGACTGGATTGCGGTCATATAGGCATTATAGTTCAATATGGACCCTCTAACATGACAGGAAATGAGGTCAGTCTAACAGGAAGTTGACTCTCCTGTACAGGAAGTTCCACTGTACCAGGAACTACATCCACATCAACCTATTTTCCTCATTCATCCTGAGAGCCAGTGCCGTTTTCATCAAGGACGGAGTTCTGTTCGCTGATGAGAACCTGGACCACTGCTTCATGTCCACCGTGAGTGTCATGCTGTCATCAACAAGCGACACAAACTATACTGGACTTACTGTCTTAATACTATTTGCAACTCCCTGTCACACCTTCACCTGTTATATCACCATACATTTAGATATTCTATACCATATCTATATTACTGTCATGGAAGTTCATATAGTGTATACCACCGATTTCTACTAACTTCCTGTGGCTGTATAGGTCTGTCTTCATCTGTGCACTTTCCTCTTTTGAATGTCATTGCCTTCAGATGTATGACTCATCTTGTTGTATGGGAAAAGCATCAGAGGGAGCTGTGAACGCTATCTGACTAGAGCACATTTTAGCTCATTGAAATGAATCTGTGAGAGACAGCGAGTCGAGACTTTATCCTCCAACTACTTTTATGCTAAAACATTGGCCTGCTTCTAAAAAGAGTGAGTCGTCCAGTCGACTTTGGTCCTTTTCTGTGGCAGTGAGGCCATTGGATCAGAATATCAGTGGTGACTCATTAAGAGTGATGAAAGAGAGAGAGAGAGAGACTGATAAGAGAGAGAGAATGATGAGAGAGGGACAAAGAGAGAGAGGGGAGAAAGAGAGGGGAGGGGAGAGAAGACAGATAAGAGAAGATAGAGAGAGAGAGAGAAATAGAAAGGGAGAGGGAAAGAGAGAGAGAGAGAGAGAGAGAGAGAGAGAGAGAGAGAGAGAGGGAGGGGAGAGAGAGGTCTCTTGCACCCCAACAGGACACCAGGTTCTATATTTAGAAGCTAAATCCACAGCACAGAGAGGAGATAGGGGATTACAGAGACTACTGCAGAAGTAGAGAAGGGTGGCAGTGTGATTGTGGCTCAGGGAGTCACCAGAAGGGTACAGGGGAGGGGTGGAGGTGGCAGTGTGATTGTGGCTCAGGGAGTCACCAGAGGGGTACAGGGGAGGGGTGGAGGTGGCAGTGTGATTGGGGTTCAGGGAGTCACCAGAAGGGTACAGGGGAGGGGTGGAGGTGGCAGTGTGATTGGGGTTCAGGGAGTCACAGGGGAGGGGTGGAGGTGGCAGTGTGAAGGGTCACAGTACAGGGGAGGGGTGGAGGTGGCAGTGGGGTGATTGGGGTTCAGTGGATTGGGGTCACCAGAAGGGTACAGGGGAGGGGTGGAGGTGGCAGTGCGATTGGGGGGCTCAGGGGAGGGGTGGAGTCACCAGAGAGGTACAGGGGAGGGGTGGAGGTGGCAGTGTGATTGGGGTTCAGGGAGTCACCAGAAGGGTACAGGGGAGGGGTGGAGGTGGCAGTGTGATTGGGATTCAGGGAGTCTCCAGAGGGATACAGGGGAGGAGTGGAGGTGGCAGTGTGTGTGTGTTTGGGGGGTGATGCAGGGTTAAATAATTGAGGAGTGGTGCTCCTGGCTGATAGCTGTTCCTCCTGACCCTCACCCCCATATCGACTGAAACCTGAATGGGCCCAACCTCACATAAGAGGACATATTGAGTCTGACCCTGATCAGAGTGTAATTACAACTCTCCTAGACAAGCACACACACACACAATTTTAGGATAAAATAAATGATTATTGTCTATCAACAGTGACAAGCCACCGTGGTCTGACAACTTGGATGGAAAATTACTGAGGATAATAGTGGATGATATTGCCACTCGTATTTACCATGTTTTCAATTTAAGCCCACTAGAAAGTGTGTGCCCCCAGGCTTGGAGGGAAGTAAAAGTCATTCCGAAACCTAAGAATAGTAAAGCCCCCTTTACTGGCTCAAATATCTGACCAATCAGCCTGTTACCAACACTTAGTAAACTTTTGGAATAAATGGTGTTTGACCAGATACAATAATATTTTACAGTAAACACATTGACAACAAACTTTCAGCACGCTTATAGGGAAGGACATTCAACAAGCACAGCACTTTCACAAATGACTGATGTTTGGCTGAGAGAAATTGATGATAAAAAGATTGTGGGGGATGTTTTGTTAGACTTCAGTGAGGCTTTTGACATTTTCAATCATAGTCTGCTGCTGGAAAAGCATATTTATCATGGCTTTACACCCTCTACTATAATGTGGATAAAGTGTTACCTGTCTAACAGAACACAGAGGGGGTTCTTAAATGGAAGCTTCTCCAACATAACCCAGATAGAATCAGGAATTCCCCAGGGCAGCTGTCTAGGCCCATTACTTTTTTCAATCGTTACTAATGAGATGCCACTGGCTTTGACTAAAGTGTCTAAGTATGCAGAACAAGATAGTCCTAACTGCAACTCTTAACAAAGAACTGTAGTTAGTTTCAGAGTGGGTGGCAAGGAATATGTCAGTCCTAAGTATTTCTAAAACTAAAAGCATTGTATTTGGGACAAAACATTCACTAAACCATAAACCTCAACTAAATCTTGTAATAAATAATGTGGAAATTGAGCATGTTGAGATGACTAAACTGCTTGGAGTAACCCTGGATTGTAAATTGTCACGGTCAAAACATATTGATACAACAGTAGCTAAGATGGGGAGAAGTATGTCCATAATAAAGCACTGCTCTACCTTCTTACCAACACTATCAACAAGGCAGGTTCTGCAGGTTCTAGTTTCTACCTTCTTAACAACACTATCAACAAGGCAAATCCTACAGGTTCTAGTTTCTACCTTCTTAACAACACTATCAACAAGGCAGGTCATGCAGGTTCTAGTGTCTACCTTCTTAACAACACTATCAACAAGGCAGGTCCTACAGGCCCTAGTTTCTACCTTCTTAACAACACTATCAACAAGGCAGGTCCTACAGGCCCTAGTTTTGTCACACCTGGACTACTGTTCAGTCGTTTGGTCAGGTGCCACAAAAAGTAAAGTGGCTCAGAACAGGGCAGCACATCTGCCCCTTGGATGTACACAGAGCTAATATTAATAATATGCACGTCAATCTCTCCTGGCTAAAAGTAGAGGAGACATGGACTGCATTACTACTTGGATTTATGAGAGGTATACCGTGAAATGCTTACTTACAAGACCTTAACCAATGGTGCAGTTTGAGAAGAGTTAAGAAAATATTTGTTTTGGTGCTACTCGCTGTTTATCATCTATTCATAGTCACTTCACCCCTACCTACATGTATAAATTACCTCAACTAACCTGTACCCCCGCACATTGCCTCGGTACCCATATTTAAGTAACACAATAAACTAACAACAACAAGGCTATATATAGGGAATACTGGTACCGAGGCAATGTGCGGGGGTACAGGTTAGTTGAGGAAATTTATACATGTAGGTAGGGGTGAAGTGACTATGAATAGATGATAAACAGCGAGTAGCACCTAAACAAACTAATGGAGGGGGGGGGGGGGAGTGTCAATCTGAATATTCCTGTGGCCATTTGATTAATTGTTCAGCACTCTTATGGCTTGGGGGTAGAAGCTGTTGAGGAGGTTTTTGGTCCGAGACTTGGCGCTCTGGTACCGCTTCCCGTGAGGTATCAGAGATAACAGTCTATAACTCGGGTGACCATTTTATGGGCTTTCTTCTGACACCGCCTAGTATATAGGTCCTGGGTGGCAGGAAGTTTGGCTCCAGTGATGTACCGGGCTGTTCGCACTATCTTCTGTAGCGCCTTACGGTCAGATGCCGAGCAGTTGCCATACCAGGTGGTGATGCAACTGGTCAGGATGCTCTCGATGGTGCAGCTGTAGAACTTTTCACAGTAATGACAGAAGAGGAAAAGAAGAGAAGTTACCTCGACATCACCTTACAGATTAACATTATTTGATGTACATTAGTGATGCAGTTCACACTGTACATTAGTGATGTATAGACACTGTACATTAGTGATGTAATTTACACTTTACATTGGTGATGTAGTTCACACCGTACATTAGTGATGTAATTTACACAGTACATTAGTGATGTATACACACTGTACATTAGTGATGTAATTTACACTTTACATTGGTGATGTAGTTCACACTGTACATTAGTGATGTAATTTACACTGTACATTAGTGATGTAATTCACACAGTACATTTGTGATGTAATTTACACTGTACATTGGTGATGTAATTCACACTGTACATTTGTGATGTAATTTATACTTTACATTGGTGATGTAATTCACACTGTAAATTTGTGATGTAATTTACACTTTACATGGTGATGT
Organism: Oncorhynchus masou masou; assembly: GCF_036934945.1. NCBI lineage: Eukaryota > Metazoa > Chordata > Actinopteri > Salmoniformes > Salmonidae > Oncorhynchus > Oncorhynchus masou. Next base: position 99,970,558 of record NC_088235.1, read on the forward strand.
AATTCACACTGTACATTAGTGATGTAATTTACACTGTACATTGGTGATGTAATTCACACTGTACATTAATGGTGTAATTTACACTATACATTGGTGATGTAATTCACACTGTACATTAGTGGTGTAATTCAGAGAAACTTGCAATCAATGCATAAGGTGAGCTTTTCTTTCCGATGGGACGTTGAACGGCTGTCCTGACTCTCTGTGGTCACTAAAGATCCCATGGCTCTTATCGTAAGAGTAGGGGTGTTAACCCTGGTGTCCTGGCGAAATTCCCAATCTGGCCCTCATACCATCATGGCTACCTAAACATCCTCGGCGTCCAATTGGCCCACTCATCCCCCCTCCTCTCCCCTGTAACTATTCCCCAGGTTGCTGTAAATGAGAATGTGTTCTTCGTCAACTTGCCTGGTAAAATAAGTGTAAAATAAAAAATAAAAGAGCTGAGAAAACTCTGATATTAATGTTGCTATATGGTGTGTGTGTGTACTGTAGATGGCGTGTAAGTCAGCGGTGGCCTTCTTCCAGTTTAGCATCCTGGCTAACTACTTCTGGCTGCTGGTGGAGGGCATGTACCTCCAGACCCTCCTGGCCCTCACCTTCGTCTCACACAAGAAGTACTTCTGGTGGTACACACTCATCGGCTGGGGTAGGTGACCTTCTCCTTTTGTCTTTCTCCATGTCCTCGTCTCGCTCCTTCTTTTCTCCTTCCCTTTGTCCTTCTCTCTTTACGTCCTTCTCTCTCCTCAGCAACTCAGAGAGGAATGGTTTAGTAAGGACACCTAGCTGATATTGTCCTCTGCATCTGTTAGGTCTCCCAACTACAATACTGTTGGTGTGGGTTCTGACACGCAACTTCTATGACAACCGAGGGTAAGGATAGAAACTTATGTTTACTATAATCTTACTCTGAATTGATATTGTCATGTGGCCTATATACATGAATACTAATGTATTGTTGGCGGTTGGAATAATACTGTACTGTATAATATCATGTGGTTCTGTCCTGATGTAGTTGCTGGGACGACACTGATGTGGCCTTCATCTGGTGGATCATCAAAGGGCCAATAACAGCATCATTACTGGTGATTGGCCTAACCCTAGCATAACCCTAACCTAACTTAACCCTAACCCTGGTTTCATGTCCACATCCCAGTTCTTCCTAACCCAATTCCAATTCCAACCCAAATCCTAACTCCACTCTAACCCTAATCCACCCAGTGTTGTAAAGTATCCAGCCCTAACTCCTCCTCTTCCTCCTCTTCCTCCACTACTCCAGGTCAACTTCATCATCTTCATCAATGTGATCCGTATTCTGGTACAGAAGCTCAAATCTCCAGGCGTGGGGGGCCACGACACTGGCCACTTCATGTGAGTCTCAGAGAAGCACACACACACACACACACACACACACACACACACACACACACACACACACACACACACACACACACACACACACACACACACACACACACACACACACACACACACACACACACACACACACACACACACACACACACACACACACACACACACACACACACACACACACACACACACACACACACACACACACACACACACACACGTGTAAAGGTGGTTTGGTGAGCCAGACCCAAAGACATTATTGTGACTCTTACCTGTTCTCTCTCTCTCTCTCTCTCTCTCTCTCTCTCTCTCTCTCTCTCTCTCTCTCTCTCTCTCTCTCTCTCTCTCTCTCTCTCTCTCTCTCTCTCTCTCTCTCTCTCTCTCTCTCTCTCTCTCTCTCTCTCTCTCTCTCTCTCTCTGTGTGTGTGCAGGAGGCTGGCTAAATCCACTCTGTTCCTGATCCCTCTGTTTGGGATGCACTACATGGTGTTTGCCTTCCTACCAGAGAACACAGGAGAGGAGGCCCGAATCTTCATAGAGCTGGGCCTGGGATCCTTTCAGGTGGGGGCGTGGTAGGGCCGTGGTGGGGGTGTGGTAGGGGCGTGGTAGGGGTGTGGTAGGGGTGTGGTAGGGGCATGGTAGGGGCATGGTAGGGGTGTGGCAGGGGCGTGGTAGGGGTGTTTGTAGGGGTGTGGCTGTGTGCCTGCGTGCCTGCACACGTGGTTTGGGTGTGCCACTACTGCCTAGGGGAATGTGTGTTACAAAGTAAGGTACATTTGACATGTAGCTAGTTAATATAACTGTAAAACTCACTTTGTATTCCTTCTTCTTCCTCAGGGCTTTGTGGTGGCTCTGCTCTACTGTTTCCTAAATGGAGAAGTAAGCAGTAACCAACATAATTACAATGACAGAATTAGAATCTAGGATTACAGTAATTTTGATTGAATAAATATCCCAAATAGCCCTTCGTTTCTGATTGACTGCTATCTCAAGTCTCTGATGTCAAGATTATTTTATGTACTGAACGCTGTGTACAGACCTCTCAATGTGCTTTCAAATGACAGAGTGCTCTCTTTTTCTCTCTCTGTGTGTGTGTGTTTGTGCCTGTGTGCGTGCGTGCATGCATATGTGTGCGTGTGTGTGTGCATGTGTGTGCGTGCATTCGTGTGTCCAGGTGCAGGCAGAGCTGAAGAAGCATCTATGGAAGTGGCAGATCCAGGGTTATCTGCGCTACAGTAGGAGAAGACGTACGCTCTTCACAGAGAGCTCCACTGTCACACAGATCTCTGTTCTGGAGAAGTCCTCCCCCAAAGAGCTGCCCTGCATCAGCGACACACACACACTCACACACATCGACAAACACACACTCACACACACTTCTGTCCCGAGCTGTACTGACACACAAATACTCACACACACTGACACACAAACACTCACACACAGCTCTGTCTCAATCTGTGACAACACAAACACCCTCACACACAACACCGACTCACTCACACACAACTCAACAGTCTGAGAGAACAAACGCTATCTCTCTCTATTCCCAATCCTCCCTCTTCTTTTCTTCCTCCCCTCTCTCAAGGATGGACTACACCTTGACTCTGCAGTGCCAAAATCTCAGATAGGCCTCTCAGTCTAGAGAGATCTAAATGTTGTTCCATAGAATGAGCTGTCTGTTGTGTTGACTCACTGGCTTGGCTGTGTGGCTCCATAGACTGAGCTGTCTGTTGTGTTGACTCACTGGCTTGGCTGTGTGGCTCCATAGACTGAGCTGTCTGTTGTGTTGACTCACTGGCTTGGCTGAGTGGCTCCATAGACTGAGCTGTCTGTTGTGTTAACTCACTGGCTTGGCTGTGTGGCTCCATAGACTGAGCTGTCTGTTGTGTTGACTCACTGGCTTGGCTGAGTGGCTCCATAGACTGAGCTGTCTGTTGTGTTGTGTTGACTCACTGAGCTGTCTGTTGGCTGACTCACTGGCTTGGCTGTGTGGCTCCATAGACTGAGCTGTCTGTTGTGTTGACTCACTGGCTTGGCTGAGTGGCTCCATAGACTGAGCTGTCTGTTGTGTTAACTCACTGGCTTGGCTGTGTGGCTCCATAGACTGAGCTGTCTGTTGTGTTGACTCATTGGCTTGGCTGTGTGGCTCCGTAGACTGAGCTGTCTGTTGTGTTGACTCACTGGCTTGGCTGAGTGGCTCCATAGACTGAGCTGTCTGTTGTGTTGACTCACTGGCTTGGCTGAGTGGCTCCGTAGACTGAGCTGTCTGTTGTGTTGACTCACTGGCTTGGCTGAGTGGCCAATACAAAAAAAAAGCAAATTATAGATTGACCAGATTCCCAAATTAAGCAAACTTTATAGTGTCTACAATATACTGTATCTTCCATAGTACAATTAAATACACAGCCTTGTCTGTCAGGGCTTTCTAAATGGACTGTGCTGTGTTTGGGTGGGTTGCTGCTATTGTTGCCAGACATGGACTTGCTGGCTGTGTGGTCTGGACACTAGACTCTAGTGGACTCTAGTGGATGCTAGTGGACTCTAGTGGATGCTAGTGGACTCCAGTGGATGCTAGTGGACTCCAGTGGATGCTAGTGGACTCCAGTGGATGCTAGTGGACTCTAGTGGATGCTAGTGGACTCTAGTGGATGCTAGTGGACTCCAGTGGATGCTAGTGGACTCCAGTGGATGCTAGTGGACTCCAGTGGACTGCGCTTGTGTCCATAGCAGAAATGGACTGGCCCCGGTGTGTTAGAAATGCAGAGTAGTCATAAATTGAACATATTGATTGAGAAGAAGATGTTCAACTGAAGGAAGAGGTTCAACTGACCTCTATCCCCTCATCAACCTGAAGGAAGAGGTTCAACTGACCTCTATCCCCTCATAAACCTGAAGGAAGAGGTTCAACTGACCTCTATCCCCTCATCAACCTGAAGGAAGAGGTTCAACTGACCATCAACCTGAAGGAATCCCCTCATCAACCTGAAGGAAGAGGTTCAACTGACCTCTATCCCCTCATCAACCTGAAAGAAGAGGTTCAACTGACCTATATCCCCTCATCAACCTGAAGGAAGAGGTTCAACTGACCTCTATCCCCTCATAAACCTGAAGGAAGAGGTTCAACTGATCTCTCTCCCCTCATCAACCTAAAGAGTACAGAGAAGAACAACCACTTCTACCTTATGGATTGTAATGCAACATGTTGCACAGTGAACTAGCATGTATGGAGCACTACACTGTAAAGATGATTATTTATGTAGACCTTGTTTTTTGTTGTTATTAATAGTCTTAAAACCAGTTGAGCTGACAGCCGTTTTGTACTGTTTCGCTATGGCTTTAGTCATCCATCTAGCAAGAGGGCAATATTTTAATGGTGTAGTGTTGTTTCCCCCCAGAAATCTATGACCTTTGGCTTTCACCTGGAATTGTTTATCTATGTCTGAGGGAAAAAAAAACTTTTCAACGATCTAGTACACAGTAAAAGTATACCAAAACAAATACAACAATTATGAAATGATGAAATAACATACAGTTAGGAATGAATAAGCCTTTTCATGCTTTATAATATGTTCATATATAGTTATAATCTGTTTTCGGGAACATCTACCCAAAATATTTCACATTCTTTATTACTCTACCAAACATACAGGTCCTTCTGAAAGTCCTTACTCCACATGTTGTTACGCTACAGCCTTGTTCTAACATGGATGAAATGAAACCAAATCCTCAGCGATCGATACACAATACCATTTAATGACACAGCAAAAACAGCTTTTTAGACATTTAGCAAATGTATAAAAATGTTTTAACAGAAATACCTGATTTACATAGGTATCCAGACCCTTCGCTAAGAGATTTGAAATTGAGCTCAGGTGCATCCTGTTTCCATTGATCATCCTTGAGATGTTTCTACAACTAACTGGATTTGAGTCCACCTGTGGTAAATTCAATTGATTGGACATGATTTGGAAAGGCACACACCTATCTATATAAGGTCCCACAGTTGACAGCACATGTCAGAGCAAAAACCAAGTCATGAGGTCGAAGGAATTGTCCGCAGAGCGCAGAGATAGGATTGTGTCTAGGCACAGATATGGGGAAGGGTGCCAAAAAATGTCTGCAGCATTGATTGTCCCCAAGAACTCAGTGAAGTTTGGATTGCCAAGACTCTTCTTAGAGCTGGCCACCAGACCAAACTGAGCAATCAGGGGAGAAGGTCCTTGGTCGGGGAGGTGACCAAGAACCAAATTGTCACTCTGACAGAGCTCTAGAGTTCCTCTGTGGAGATGGGAGAACCTTCCAGAAGGACAACTATGTCTGCAGCACTCCACCATTCAGACCTTTATGGTAGAGTGGCCAAACGGAAGCCACTCCTCAGTAAAAGGCACATGACAGCCCACTTGGAGTTTGGCAAAAGGCACGTAAAGACTCAGAACATGAGAAATAAAATTCTCTGCTCTGATGAAACCAAGATTGAACACTGACCTGAATGTCAAGCGTCATGTCTGGAGGAAACCTGTCACCATCCCTATAGTGAAGCATGGTGATGGCAGAATTATGCTGTGGGGATGCTTTTCAGTGGCAGGGACTGGGAGACTAGTCAGGATCGAGGCAAAGATGAACGGAGCAAAGTACAGAGAGATCCTTAATGAAAATCTGCTCCAGAGCTCTCAGGACATCAGACTAGAGCGAAAGTTGACCAAACATGACAACAACACAAAGCACACAGCCAAGACAAGGCAGGAGTGGCATTGGAACAAGTCTCTGAATGTCCTTGAGTGGCCCAGCTAGAACCTGATTGAACCTAAAAATAGCTGTGTAGCAACGCTCCCCATCCAACCTGACATATCTAGAGAGGATCTGCAGAGAAGAATGGAAGAAACTCCCCAAATACAGGTGTGCCAAATTGTAGAGTCATACCCAAGAAGACTTGCAGCTGTAATCGTTGCCAAAGGTACTTCAATAAAGTACTGAGAAATGGTCTGAATACTTATATAAATGTAATATTTCAGTTTCTTTTTAATAAATTAGCAAAAATGTCTAAAATCCTGTTCATGCTTTGTCATTATGGGGTATTGTGTGTAGATTGATGAGGGAAAAAAACAATTTAATCAATTTTAGAATAAGGCTCTAATGTAACAAAATATGGAAAAAGTCAAGGGGTCTGAATACTTTTCCGAAAGCACTGTATCATGACATTAATGATAGTCAAAATCTGTTACATTTGTGAACGTCTCAATCAACATTTGGGCCATTTAAACAGCATGCTTCCCTCTTATAGACAAGGGGAGAAGGGCTATGTAAAGGCATCGATTATGTCGCTCTGACCATATGTAATGTGTCTGCCAAAGTAAAACAAATGTTTGACTTCCACACAAAATTACTTCTTTACTTATTTTAGGTTTAAGGAAGTGTGTAGATTGCGTTCTTTATCGTAGAGCTCTATTGTATTTAGATCCGCCTGCTCCAGACAAATTCAGTGATTGCTTTGCCATGTCTGTGCTGTGAAGCAGTCGAGCTGGATAAATGTTTTTCTAAGGACCGCCCCTTTGATATAAATCGATGTAATTATGAAACCGACCACCAGAGGGAGGCAAAATTTAAGTTTATTCGACAGAGGGAGGTCTGCATTGCTGTCTTCTGACAAAACAGTGGGAAGTCAATAAAATAGGTAAGGTAAACATTTACATATTTCTAGAAGTAATTCTAGTGCACAATTTCAGGGACTGTCAGTTTAAGAGGTTTTAATGTAGAAGTGTACATAAACATGAATGAATGAGATTATAGATTGTTGATAAGAGATGATAGATGATAGCTATATAGAGATGTATAGATTATAGAGATAATAGAAATTATAGAGATGATAGATTATAGAGATTATAGATTATAGAGATAATAGAAATTATAAAGATGATAGATTATAGATAGTCTAGATTGGTTTTTCTTTTGAAACTTTATACTCCAGTTTTCTTGGACATTGCATTTATTTAGAGATTTTTTTTAACACCAAAGTCAGCATATGTATGTCAAAACTGTTTCAACGTGTTCTATATTTCTGAGCAATCTGTACAGCATATACCCATTACACATCTTAATTATTTAATTTTGAACATGTTAATATTTTGTATCATATACATATATATGTAGGTACTAGGTTTATGGTGTAACAACATTTAGTTGTATAATAAAATGAGTAAATTAATAAAATATAATACAACTTGCATTTCAATAGAATTATATCACTTGTATATCAATTTATTGACAAATTGCAAAAATGTGTTGTTACATACTTCGTGTACTATCAATACTTTTTAGGGAAAGGACATTTTATTGACAGATGGATATGTCAAGAGGTTGCAACTGTACAGTATGTGTATGTTTTCAGATATTTGTATTGTGTAGTTTGGAAAATGTACAGGTTTTGGATTATCTTGTCTGTTTATTTCTTGGTGTTAATAGTTGCATCTCTCCACAAGGGAGCACTGTAGAATCATATTTTATGGGGGCCATTTTAGTACCTTTCCAGAAGATAAACAAATCAGAAGTAAATGGGTACTGTACATGGTTAAAGTATTCAGTGTATATATACATGAAACACTATATTAAAAAGCCATTCATACTTTGGAGCTTGTGACCTCCTATGTGAATCTGTGATTGTGTGAAAGGGAGGTCATGGCTCAGACGATGACCTCTGGTACCTTTACCATATACTACTGGTCTGTGTTGCTCATATATGCATCTGACATGTAAGGCAATCATCCCGTGTATTCATATCATGAATTATATCAATTATAATATGTCATTTTTTTGTGGAATATGATAAGCATACTATGCTAAGATATCCTGCACTTTGATTAATTTGATATAAAAAAAGCTGTATACTCTATTATAACATGGGCAGCATAATATAATAGTGTGCATGCTTCTTTGTTGGGTTCAAATTGTGACAAGAACATGGAACTGATCTGAACTGAACAAGACTTTTATTGACTGTGAGACTAAGCTATTGAAAGGATCAATGGATGCAGCACTTTGACTTGTAAACTGCTTTTGTGTTATTGTGGAGTTGAGATGGTGTAATATTCACATCTGTGTGTGAATTGTGTTCTCTCTCTTCTGAAGCTGTAAAAAACTGAAAGCTCTTTCCCCCCTAACAGGTTCCTGGCTACAACATTACTGAACATTTCTGATGTGATGCTGTTAATTTAGAGGGCTAGCCTGGTGCCTGATCTGTTTGTGCTGTTTTGCCAACTCCTATCGTCATGTCATGTTTGGCATGACACTGGACATACGAGTTGGCAAAAAAGCACAATCAGATCTGGCACTAGGCTAATACAGGGCTGTACTATAAGTCCAAATAACAAACACACATACACAACATCAATGAGTCAACAAGTCCAAAACATTTATTGCGACTTAAAGTCAATAATACAATAATAATGTACAAAACCTTTTTATTACAGGGGTAGGTAACCCTGGTCCTGGAGGGCCACAGGCACTTCATGTTTTTGATTTAACCAACCTGGAAGACCAGGTATGTTGAATTTAGGCAATTACTGAACTGATCAATTCGCTCAGTTGGTCCAGCGTGGTGCCTAGATGGATCAAAATCCTGCTGTACCTGCGGCACACCAAGAACAGGGTTTCCTACCCCTGTTTTAATATATACATCAAAACAAGAAGACATTTATACAGCGCAGCGGTGAAACAGAAGATGAAATGAAAACATGAGTTTAAAAACAGCCTGAAGCAGACAGCGGTCAGGTCACCAGAATTATGGCAAATTACATTTAAATTCAAACTGAAATTCTTAATTACATTTGTTTTTCATTAAAAAGCATTGAGAAAATGTTTTGTTTACTTCCGGCATTGACTGAATTGAAATGTAATTGAGCCCAACCCTTCAGACCACAGATACAACAGTTACATTACATTCAGCCATCACTGTACAGTACCTTTGTCCTGGGCTATGTTAGGTAGGCAAATGTGGAACGTTGCAGATAGAAATGTCACGAATAGAGCTGACGTGAGTCCTTACATTACTTAACATTTCAGAGTGACATGTTTGTTCTACATGATGTTCCACAACATGGTGCCCTGCTGAACACAGCCCTGTTGTCTTTTTTCCATCCAAAACAGAGCCAGCTTTCTAAATGTCATCTTGTGATGGTTGGAAACTATAAAAGGTATTGGCTATTTATTTAGAAATGTAGTATGGCAATTACCCTCATGTCAAAGGACTCTAAAACGTTTTGACATTCAAATGAAATTGAATGAACAGGGTGGTTCTGACTAGGCCCGATCATAAATGTTTTAAAATGCCCCTTCTTAATGACAATTGACCAGCAACTCTGTTGTCAAACAGAAAAATATTATTCACAGTTTAGTGGATGGCTTTCTAACCCTATGCCCCTTTCTGGTTAAATAGTTTAAAATAATTATTCACTATTGAACACCATTGTATTTTTCTTCCTTGGAGCTGCTTTTTCCTTGAAATTGCTGACTACATGATCAGAATGCAGTAAAACGAATGTCACACTTAGAATTCCCTCAGGATTCTGTGAACTGTTTAAGAACATGTCTATAAAAGGTTCCATCATCTCCCAGTAAGATTTCATCTGCAGAATAATCAACACAGCTTGGTGAAAAGGATCAAACCATCAAGAGATGCATGCATCAGTCTACAAGAGATTATAGGCAGCAATACAATATGCTTCATATTTGAACAATCACTATCACCAAAATAATACTAAAATGATAACAACCACGGAGCAAAATTCTAATGACTGCTAATATTCACTTTGCACCACGGACGACTCCATCTACGAGATACTGTCTTACACAATGACACGGCAGAATTCATTGACCATTTATAAGCCACAATGGTAGACTACACATATTTGTAAACCACAGTCTCCATCCCAAATGCTACCCAATTCCCTATTTAGTGCATAACTTTTTCCCTATGGGCCCTGGTCAAAAGTAGTACACTATACAAGGATTAGAGAAAAGGGTGCAATTTGGGACACATCTAAACTACTGTACATGTCTGTAGATAACTACTTCATTGTTCATTATAACAACAGATTTAATAAACAATATACTGTATCCTCAGAATGATTACATCTCTAATTGACATCACATTGACCGGCGATATAAGGCTGTGTATTGTTTAATATTTCATAACATAAATACTCTTGAAAATGTATATTCATACTCTTAAAATTGGCTCATGACATGCTGAGACTGTCATTATGGTTTCAATAAGGAACTCCTGCTAAACATTCAACTTGGTGTGGGAACCAAAAGCAGATCATCTTTTTTCTGATTGTCCAACCAGTTTCACAGTGAAACAGGGACACCTTTGGGCCATCTGTAATCACACGCATCGATGGACCCATATTAAAGGCCATCTGTAATAACACGCATGGATGGACCCATATTAAAGGCCATCTGTAATAACACGCATGGATGGACCCATATTAAAGGCCATCTGTAATCACACGCATGGATGGACCCATATTAAAGGCCATCTGTAATTACACGCATGGATGGACCCATATTAAAGGCCATCTGTAATAACACGCATGGATGGACCCATATTAAAGGCCATCTGTAATAACACGCATGGATGGACCCATATTAAAGGCCATCTGTAATAACACGCATAGATGGACCCATATTAAAGGCCATCTGTAATAACGCATGGATGGACGCCATGGATGGACCCATATTAAAGGCCATCTGTAATAACACGCATGGATGGACCCATATTAAAGGCCATCTGTAATAACACGCATGGATGGACCCATATTAAAGGCCATCTGTAATAACACGCATGGATGGACCCATATTAAAGGCCATCTGTAATAACACGCATGGATGGACCCATATTAAAGGCCATCTGTAATAACACGCATGGATGGACCCATATTAAAGGCCATCTGTAATAACATGGATGGCATGGATGGACCCATATTAAAGGCCATCTGTAATAACACGCATGGATGGACCCATATTAAAGGCCATCTGTAATAACACGACCCATGGATGGACCCATATTAAAGGCCATCTGTAATAACACGCATGGATGGACCCATATTAAAGGCCATCTGTAATAACACGCATGGATGGACCCATATTAAAGGCCATCTGTAATAACACGCATGGATGGACCCATATTAAAGGCCATCTGTAATAACACGCATGGATGGACCCATATTAAAGGCCATTGTAAAGCATCTCAAGAGTAGGACTGCTAAAGGTCCAGACTGAAGAAAACACAGCACATTACTGCTTTCTGTCTGCCCTCCTTGTCATTGTTCTTCATCTGAACCAGCCTCTATAAGCTTCTTTAATGAACAATGGGAAACTATTCCTAACAGGAAGTTAGTGTTTCTGATCAGATACTGTTAAAGAGCTGTGCTTTTTCAGGTGGGCTGGGGAGTTGTGGAGTCATCAACTGTTCATCAAACGTTTGACACGCTCTTTACAGATATGCATTGCTGCATTATGTATAGTTTATAGTATACATCGACAAGTAAATAAAATAATATGACTTTTCCGTTTCAGTTTGAGAATAAAGGCAATTATTCGTACTGTACGTGACCAAACCAAATTGAGAATATATATATATATATACATGTTTTGTCTTCCTCTCCCGTTTAAAAGCACTTTCCTGCAGTAACAAACGGTGCACAGTAACTTCATTAAATCAACCAGTGTCCCATTACTTTGATATACAAAAATTATTATGAGTATAAAGGACTGAATGCTGCAAAATAGAACAGAGTCAATCAATCATACCTATTATTGTGTATATGATATAGATAGACCATAGTAGATATTTACTCAAAATAAAAGTGGCTTATTTCAAAAGGTAATCGGTCGTAGGTTATAGGTCGTAGGTTAAAGTTCATAGGTTATGCCCATCTTAAACCAGAAATGAGCTCTAGGTACTTCAAAGGCCTCCAGGTTAATAAAATACTGATTCAGTGTAACATCATAAAAGCACTTTTGTTGACCACATGTTTTTACATACTTTGCAGTTTCGTTTAAAAAATAATGTCTAAAAAAATCTCTCAGATTAACAGAAATACTTGCCGTTTTGTGCATAAAGGCACTTTGGAGACTAAAGTATACTAGGAGAGATTAACATGGGATTGGGATTAACATGGGATTAGAATATAGAATAATAATAGTTAAATCAGACTAAAGGATCAAATCTGTAGTGACATCAGTTGCAAAGCTTTTACTCAGCCTTTGCAAATGTATACGGCCGTGAAACTCAGTGTGGAGTCTAGTGTTCATCTTTGGAATGAGAGAAATAGCCCAAAATCATACCTTTTTAAAAACACAATTCAGGAAGGTGTTTATCAAAACTCAATGTGGTAAAATACTTTCTGTCGGTCTAAGATATCTATTTTGTTAAATATACAAATTGAAGCTAGCTGAGAGACTGCTGAAGAAACTAAGTAAAATCTAGATTGGACTGCATTGCCTTTTCAGCGTCAGGTACAGTAATAATCTCACAAAACAATTGTAAACAGATTCAAAAGAAGAAAGAAAAATACAATTCATGCAGACATTGTAACACAGTTATACATTGAACTCACGATACCCATTCATGAGTATGTTGTCATTGACATTTTCTGTACTACCGGCTGTTTAAAACTAGTGGCACTATCAATCCTCTCCCAAAATGAACCAAGGCATCTTGTCATCATAAGCAATGCTAAGATTTAAAGAGGTTTGGTGTGTAATGGTCGTAGTTGGCAAACCTTAGCATTGTTCATCCTTCTAAAATAGATGGCCATCTTTACCTTAACGCAGGTTTTATTTTTGGCATTTCATTCCTCATAATTGAACTGTAGAAAATATACCTTTCACATAAATACTGGTTTTACCCATATCATCTGTCTTCCTCAGAAGAATCCTACTGGGCACAGACGTCAATTCAACATCTATTCCACTTTGGTTCAACATAATTTCATTGAAATTACATGGAAACAACATTGATTCAGTGTGTGCCCAGTGGGAAGAATCCCTCTATCTCTAGTAACAGTGGTACATATAGCAAGGAGGAAGTGACATCATCATCTTCCTGTCACTCCACCAATCACAGCTTACACAGGTAAAGGTGACCTGTGCCATTGGCTGACACATAGCTGTTGACGTCATATACGGTCATACAAAGCACTATGATGCTCTACTTCTGGTGATGGTTGACTATTATCTTCATATTTTAAGAGACATTGTTTCTACTGTTGGTCCATTAATTAATTATTTTGCCTTGATCCTGGCTTGAGTCTCCAGGCCTGAATAGTATCCCATGATGCAGTGTGTTAGCCTCCATTTTGTGTCCTTTCACTGTTCATTATTTTACAGTAACCTCACATGATTATTCTCCCTCTACCATAGACTTAGATAGACAACACTAGTGCCCAAAAGTCTTTTTTAGCATGGGCAGTGCCATTGAGGACTCACCATTTTTAAGTAGTCAACTGGGTGGAACTTCCTATGGGTTAAGAAAGGATCCCATAATTCTATCCAGGTCATCAGGAGGGATCAGCCAATTAATTATTCTTGTGAGCAAACATTCCAGAACTGCAGGTGGCAGTAAATAGGCAACATTTATACCTGTTCAAATAATAGTCCAGACCACAGTATGCACCTTTTTAGTTTGTTTGCCAACTCATAGAAGTAGTACATTAATAAAGTGACTACTTCAAACTGGACATGGTCTCAATGCTGTTGCCTTTGCTCTCACAGATGCCATAGTGGGACAGATACAAAGATGCAATGTCTATCTAAATCTATGCCCTCTACAAACAGGCACACACTTGCAACCTGATTGGTCAGCTGATAAATATTTACATTAAGTCAGTCTGTCTCGATTGGCCGGTTTGTTGCTTCTCCTGTACAGGACGTGTAAAGCTTAATTCAGAGTCAAACAGTCCGGCCACAGACTTGGTGACGTGATAGTCCGGCCACAGACTTAGTAACGTGATAGTCCGGCCACAGACTTAGTGACGTGATAGTCCGGCCACAGACTTAGTGACGCGATAGTCCGGCCACAGACTTAGTGACGCGATAGTCCGGCCACAGACTTAGTGACGCGATAGTCCGGCCACAGACTTAGTGACGCGATAGTCCGGCCACAGACTTAGTGACGCGATAGTCCGGCCACAGACTTAGTGACGCGATAGTCCGGCCACAGACTTAGTGACGTGTTAGTCCGGCCACAGACTTAGTGACGCGATAGTCCGGACACAGACTTAGTGATGTGATAGTCCGGCCACAGATTTAGTGACGCGATAGTCCGGCCACAGACTTAGTGACGTGTTAGTCCGGCCACAGACTTAGTGACGCGATAGTCCGGCCACAGACTTAGTGATGTGATAGTCCGGCCACAGACTTAGTGACATGATAGTCCGGCATCTCGTTGTGACGTACTGTAGCTACATGGCTCTGAGACCACAATTCGCGGGGGATGCACAGCCCGAACGCGCACCTTGCCAAAATTCCCAACCAACGTGCTCTACTGAGAATTCAAAAAGTATGAAAGCCAACGGTCCAATATTCTAGAACACTGCTGTGCGTACACATGCAAATTTTGGACTCTGATAGAGGCTTTATGGTTTTGTTACTGCTCCGTAATTGAGTTGCCATAACAACAACAATACCCAGAACAACAAAACACAGTCTTAGCTTGAGTCTGCAACAGGCTGAAAGACAGACTGAGGAAAGAGAGGAGGAGGAGTCGTTAAATACTTATTGTCATTCTTCGGACATGATGATATGATTGCAATGACCGGTGGTATTACATGGATGTTCCAGCAGCACTGAAGTGGTCCAGCTCTTCTGTTCTACGTGATAAACCTAACGGGGGGGGGGGGGCTTTTTGCATAACACCATGATGATATGTACAGACCATTAACCATGCTTTTCCTTCATAGCCTTCTGCCTTCCTTGTAAAGATCCTTGTCTGATGGTTTCTGAATGGTGATTGACATTCACTGCTAGGCCACTACCACTGACGGTGGTTTGCTCCATGATGGAGACACTGTAGTTGTAACAGTTTAAAGGTGGATTCACCTACAACTGCTCGTGAACAGGTGCTGCTGGTGAGGTGTTAGGTGTTCTGTTCCTGTCTGGTAGAGGGTTTTAATGTTGGGGTAGGTTAAGTCAGGGTTGGTTGGGTTAGTTTACATAGTGATAGGCTGGTTTGGATAGAAATAGGAGTCAGGTTAGTTTAGGTATGGATGAGTTGGATTGCTAAGGACTAGGTGTTGGGTTAGGTTGGATAGTGGTGGGTTGGGGTTTGGTTAGGAATAGGAATAGGTATTGGGTTAGGTTGGATAGGGCTAGGGGTTGGGTTAGTTTGGATAGGGCTAGGGGTTGGGTTAGTTTGGATTGTATTGGGTAGGTTGGTTTGGATGGGGCTAGGGGTTGGGTTAGTTTGGATTGTATTGGGTTGGGTTAGTTTGTATAGGGCAAGTGGTTGGGTTAGTTTGGATTGGGCTAGGGGCTGGGTTAGTTTGGATAGGGCTAGGGGTTGGGTTAGTTTGAATAGGGTTAGGGTTTGGGTTAGTTTGGATTGGGCTAGCGGTTGGGTTAGTTTGAATAGGGTTAGGGTTTGGGTTAGTTTGGATAGGGCTAGGGGTTGGGTTCGTTTGAATATGGTTAGGGGTTGGGTTAGTTTGTATAGGGCTAGGGGTTGGGTTAGTTTGGATTGTATTGGGTAGGCTATTTTAAATAGGGCTAGGGGTTGGGTTAGTTTGGATTGTATTGGGTAGGTTAGTTTGGATAGGGCTAGGGGTTGGGTTAGTTTGGATTGTATTGGGTAGGTTAGTTTGGATAGGGCTAGGGGTTGGGTTAGTTTGGATTGTATTGGGTAGGTTAGTTTGGATAGGGCTAGGGGTTGGGTTAGTTTGGATTGTATTGGGTTGGTTAGTTTAGATAGGGCTAGGGGTTGGGTTAGTTTGGATTGTATTGGGTAGGTTAGTTTTAAATATGGCTTGGGTTAGTTTGGATTGTATTGGGTAGGTTACTTTGGATAGGGCTAGGGGTTGGGTTAGTTTGGATTGGGCTAGGGGTTGGGTTAGTTTGGATAGGGCTAGGGTTGGGTTAGTTTGAATTATATTTGGTTGGGTTAGTTCGGATAGGGCTAGGGCTTGGGTTAGTTTGGATTTGTATTTGGTTGGTTGGTTTGGATAGGGCTAGGGCTTGGGTTGGTTTGGATAGGGCTAGGGGTTGGGTTAGTTTGGAAAGGGCTAGGGGTTGGGTTAGTTTGGATAGGGCTTTGGTTGGGTTAGTTTGAATTGTATTGGATTAGTTTGGTTAGGGCTAGGGTTAGTTTGGATTTGTATTGGGTTGGTTGATTTAGATAGGGCTAGGGGTTGGGTTAGTTTGGATAGGGCTAGGGGTTTGTTAAGTTTGGATTGTATTGGGTTGGTTAATTTGAATAGGGCTAGGTGTTGGGTTAGATTGGATTTTATTGGGTTGGTTAGTTTGGTTGGGGTTAGGGGTTGAGTTAGTTTGGATAGGGCTAGGGGTTGGGTGAGTTTGGTTAGGGCTAGGGGTTGGGTTAGTTTGGATAGGGCTAGGGTTTCGGTAAGTTTGGATTGTATTGGGTTGGTTAGTTTGTTTGGGGTTAGGGGTTGTGTTAGTTTAGATAGGGCTAGGGGTTGAGTTAGTTTCGATAGGTGTTTGGTTAGTTTGTATATGGCTAGGGGTTGGGTTAGTTTGGATTGCATTGGGTAGGTTAGTTTGAATAGGGTTCGGGGTTGGGTTCGTTTGGATTGTATTGGTTAGGTTAGTTTGAATAGGGCTAGGGGTTGGGTTATTTTGGATAGGGCTAGGGGTTGGGTTAGTTTGTATTGTATTGGGTAGGTTAGTTTGGATAGGGGTTGGGTTAATTTGGATAGGGCTAGAGGTTGGGCCTGTTTGAACAGGGTTAGGAGTTGGGTTAGTTTGGATAGGGCTAGGGGTTGGGTTAGTTTGGATTGTATTGGCTAGGTTAGTTTGAATAGGGTTTAGGGTTGGGTTCATTTGAATTGTATTTGGTCAGTTTTTTATAGGGCTAGGGGTTGGGTTAGTTTGTATTGTATTAGGTTGGTTAGTTTGGATAGGGTTAGGGATTGGGCTTGTTTAGGTGTGATTGATTTGGCATGGCTTTATTAGGGTTGAGCTGTTGATCCAGTTCGTTATATGAAGGGCTCAGTTGGGCTTTTGGGTGCAGTGCAGTTAGGAGGGTCCGGGATGCGTTCTCCAGAGTCCAGGATCAATGTTGTGTCAGGGTACGGGTTGGTTGTCTCTGGGTATGGGTTGGTGGTGTCTGGATATGGGTTGGGGAAAGGGTACGGGTTGGTGAGGCTGGTCACTGGTAGTGGTCCGTGGTTGGGTGTGGGTATAGGGGTGAGGTTGGGTGTAGGGGTGAGGTTGGTCATAGTATCAGGACCAGTGTGGAAGTGGCTGATGGGTCTCGGTGTAGGGGTGATAGAAGTAGTAGTAGTAGTAGTAGTAGTAGTGGTGGTGGTCTCTCCCTGGCTCTGGTCCTGGGCTTCACCGTTGAAGTTCAGGTGGCTTAGGTGGCTGGCGACTCGGCCTGTAGGCTGGACATGCGGATCTGAGAGCTGCTCTTGCTGAGGATGGAGAGCTGCGTTCCCCCGTTCACCCCACTGCTGGCCAACGAAGGGTGCCGGTGCTTCAGGTCCACAGCAAAGTACCTGTTCACCGTCCAGCTGCGCCATTTCCTCTTGATCTCCGACTGCACCTTCAGGGAGATACTTCACAAGGTCATTATTAATGGACCTCGCTGGAAAGACTCAGCATGCCTCTCTCTCTCAATCTCGATATAAAGATGCTGTAATTATCAGTGCCTAAAGCAACAAGTGGTTGGTTTCAAAAGAGAGCTTACCTCTCCATTCAGAAAGCAGTAGAGAACAGCCACAACGAAGCCCTACATGGACACAAAGAACACAAGCAGAGAAAACTGTCTTTCAGGTATGCACAGGAATGTACATTGTCACACATCAGAAAGCACATACACACACACACGCAGACACACACACACACACGCAGACACACACACACACACGCAGACACACACACGCAGGCACACACACACACGCACACACACACACACACACACACACACACACACACACACACACACACACACACACACACACACACACACACACACACACACACACACACACACACACACACACACACACACACACACACACACACACACACACACACATACACACACACACACACACACACACACACACACCTGGAAGGAGCCTAGGCCTAGCTCAAACACCAGCCTCTCCCTCTTGCTGACGTCTTCGGGTGAGAAGGCGAACACAGTGTAGTGGATCCCAAACAGAGGGATCAAGAGCAGGGTGGAACGCGCCAGACGCCTGCCAATCAAACACCACAACGCATATTACAGTGGACCAACATACTCATGACATCATCAACAGTGGGTCACTAGATTCAGACATCATCAAAGTGGACCAACATATTCATGACTAGGAATTAACATGGGTAACCGGGATCCCGGGACTGTCCCAGGAACACTCTTCACATTTTCCCCCAAAGTTAAATGACAAGACCCGGGAAATTACAACATTTTCCCCCAATGTGGCACTAATGCAGGCCCTACAGTTAACCCTCAACAACAACTGCTCCCCAAGTGCCTATGATGTGGACATCAATTAAGGCAGAGGGGTTGGGTTAAATGAGGAACACATTTCGGTTGACGACATTCAGTTGTACAACTGACTAGGTATCCTTTCCCTTTCATGTGCAGCATCAGATTAGCAAAACATTGAATAGCACACTATCCAAACAGGTTATATCATGGAAGCCTTGAGCCTAGATTATGTACTTCACACAAAGTCGTCATAAATTCAAAGCGCACGTATGATTGACACCGCCGGACTGCACACGCAACCCGAATCTAGTCAATAAACCCTACAGGAAACCCCTACAGTAGACCTACAGACTAGGTGAGCTGTCATTGTGAATCTTCAGACAGTCACACATTTGATAGGCCTATGCACAATTCACTACATAGACATCTCTGTCACAGACATGACGTTTGTTAACAATTCAGAGGCATTAGGGAAAATTCCATATTTTCCTGTCCTAAAGCCTTGGCTATTTTCCTATCCAGTCCCAGTCCCAATCCCACTGAAACCCAAAATCCTGTCTCGCATGACAGTTCCTCATTTTATTCTGTAATCCATAGGTTGCACAATAAAAGCATGTCTCTTGCCAATGTATGTCGAAATAGGGATATAAAATTTAGGGATGCACGATATATCGGTGAACATATCGGAATTGTCTGATATCATCTAAAAATGCCAACATCGGTATAGGACCGATGTGTATTTTAACGCCGATGTGAAAAACCGATGTCAAAGCTGACATGCACACCTAAATAAGTAGGGACATGACGTAATGACGCCACATAAAATTATGCGCTACACGTGCAACACAGCATTCCTAACCCACAATGTCTGCTGTGTGGATCGAGCAGTCAACAAGTTGAGCAGTCATTTGAAAGAGCAAGAAAATTTTAGTCGAGACAAGTCAAAGGCGAAATCCATTAACGCCAAGATAATGGAATTCATTGCCCTTGACAATCAACCGTTCTCTTTAGTGGGTGATGTTGGTTTCGCGATTGGTCGAGCACCGGTACACACTAACATTACCAAGTGCGCTATTGTTCAGATGTTGCCCTACTGGAGCTACACATTAATAGCTTCACTGCTATTAGCTTCACGACATTCTATGGAACGCATGACATTGTCACACTCTGACCATTATTTGCGTTGTTTGTTTCTATGTTTTGTTTGGTCAGGGTGTGATATGAGTGGGCATTCTATGTTGCATGTCTAGTTAGTCTGTTTCTATGTGTTTTGGCCTGATATGGTTCTCAATCAGTGGCAGGTGTTTGTCGTTGTCTCTGATTGGGAACCATATTTAGGTAGCCTGTTTTGCATTGTGGTTCGTGGGTTATTGTCTATGTGATGTTGCATGTTAGCACTCAGTTTCTATAGAAGTCACGTTTGTCTGGTTAGTTTGTTTTGTTTGTTTAGTGAAATTCGTGTTTTTTTTCCGTCTATAATTAAAAGTATGTATTCACACCACGCTGCGCTTAGTCTCCTCAATACGACGATCGTGATAGACATTATATGGAACGCATGACATTCTATGGTCTTTGCATGTCAAAAAAGATACACATCAAATAACAGTGTTCACGCATTAAATAAGCTTTTAATTTGACATGTCAAATAACACAGTTATATAATAGAATGTTGTGTGTTCTGAATTTGCACGTGTAAGCCAAGCGCCACCACTACTATCAGTAGCACTGTCGTACTTGCTGCCCATATGAGAGTTGCGCTGTCTCGTACTTGCTGCCCATATGAGAGCTGTGCTGTCTCGTACTTGCTGCCCATATGAAAGCTGCGCTGTTTCTTACTTGCTGCCCATATGAGAGCTGCGCTGTCTCGTACTTGCTGCCCATATGAGAGCTGCGCTCTTTCTTACTTGCTGCCCATATGAGAGCTGCGCTGTCTCATACTTGCTGCCCATATGAGAGCTTCGCTGTCTCGTACTTGCTGACCATATGAGAGCTTTGCTGTCTCGTTCTTGCTGCCCATATGAGAGCTTCGCTGTCTCGTACTTGCTGCCCATATGAGAGCTGCGCTCTCTCGTACTTGCTGCCCACATGAGAGCTGCGCTGTCTCGTACTTGCTGCCCATATGAGAGGTGACCTGTTTCTTACTTGCTGCCCATATGAGAGCTGTGCTGTCTCGTACTTGCTGCCCATATGAGAGCTGCGCTGTTTCTTACTTGCTGCCCATATGAGAGCTGCGCTGTCTCATACTTGCTGCCCATATGAGAGCTGCGCTGTCTCATACTTGCTGCCCATATGAGAGCTGTGCTGTCTCGTACTTGCTGCCCATATGAGAGCTGCGCTGTTTCTTACTTGCTGCCCATATGAGAGCTGCCCTGTTTCTTACTTGCTGCCCATATGAGAGCTGCGCTGTCTCGTACTTGCTGCCCATATAAGAGCTGCGCTGTCTCGTACTTGCTGCCCATATGAGAGCTGCGCTGTCTCGTACTTTCTGCCCATATGAGAGCTGCGCTGTCTCGTACTTGCTGCCCATATGAGAGCTGCGCTGTTTCTTACTTGCTGCCCATATGAGAGCTGCGCTGTCTCGTACCTGCTGCCCATATGAGAGCTTCGCTGTCTCGTACTTGCTGCCCACATGAGAGCTGCGCTGTCTTGTACTTGCTGCCCATATGAGAGCTGCGCTCTCTCGTACTTGCTGCCCACATAAGAGCTGCGCTGTCTCGTACTCGCTGCAAATATGAGAGGTGACCTGTTTCTTACTTGCTGCCCATATGAGAGCTGCGCTGTCTCATACTTGCTGCCCATATGAGAGCTGTGCTGTCTCATACTTGTTGCCCATATGAGAGCTGCGCTGTTTCTTACTTGCTGCCCATATGAGAGCTGTGCTGTCTCGTACTTACTGCCCATATGAAAGCTGCTCGGTTTCTTACTTGCTGCCCATATGAGAGCTGCGCTGTCTCGTACTTGCTGCCCACATGAGAGCTGCGCTGTCTCATACTTGCTGCCCACATGAGAGCCGCGCTTTTGCGCCTTCTTCACCATGCTGTCTGTGTGAAGGGACTGTTTCAGGTTGTCCTTGATGTGCATGCAGAGGAACTTGAAGCTTTTGACCCTCTCCAATGTTGTCCCGTCGATGTGGATGGGTGCGTGCTCTCTCTACTGTAGTCCATGATCAGCTCCTTTGATTGGTTGACATTGAGGGAAAGTTTATTATTCTGGCACCACTCCACCAGGGCTCACACCTCCTCCTTGTAGGCTGTCTCATCAATGTTGGTAATCCTTCTTCCAAGAAGGCGTAGCAGTGCAGACATGGTTTGTCGTCCTCTCGTTTACTTTTTGTATTTCTCGTCTTTTTTGTATATATTGTATATATTCCAATTTATTTTTCAATCTCTTTTTCCTTTTTAAAACAAATATACCTTCCGGTAACCTGCCTCACACAATGTGACACGGATCCGCTATTTTTTTTAGACCTTGTAGCCAAAACTCATCAGAAGATAGCCAGCTAATTAGCTACTAGCTATTTAGTCATTGTTAGCCACTGCTAGTGGCCTTTACCCTCTGCTCAGGCACCAGCCATTTTTTAGCCTGGATAATACCTGCCAGCCTCAGACTGTTTTTCTCCACTACAACGCCAGATTCCTGCCGTAAACCCTGGACCATTGATCATCACAGCTAGGTAGCTGCCACTGAGTGACCCAGCCCCGAAGCTAGCCCTGAGCCAGGCGCATCTCCCAGCTAGCAAAAGAAATTACCACAACTACAACACCCTTTCGCCATCTGGCCTGGTCCCTTCGTCGACACGGCACCTTGCCGTACCACCACGACTGGAAACTCAGATGTAATTCCATCAGCTGTGCCTTCAACCGGCCTTTGCCAGACGTTGGAGCAGACGCTTCTACTTACCCCGGCCTGCAAACTTTAAACGCTGTGTCTCTCGCATGCTAACGTAGCAACGACTACGGCTTCCTTGTTCCATCTATTGCTGTACACTGGACCCTATGATCACTTGACTACATAGCTGATGCCTGCTGGACTGTTAATTTATCACGGTACTCCACTCTGTTTACCTTCGTTTATCTGTCAGCCCTAGCCCCGAACTCAGACCCTGTGTGTAGTTAACCGACCCTCTCTGCCCATTCATCGCCTTTTTGCCTGTTGTTGTTGTCTTAGCTGATTAGCTGTTGTTGTCTTACCCGTTGTTGTCTTAGCTAGCTCTCCCAATCAACACCTGTGAATGCTTTATGCCTTGATTTATGTCTCTCAAATGACAATATTCCTTGTATACTGTTGTTTAGGATAGTTATCATTGTTTTAGTTTACTGCGGATCCCCTAGTCCCACGGTACATGCCTTAGATACCTCCTTTGTCCCACCTCCCACACAGACCTCACCCAGTATAACCAGCGTGTCCAGAGATGCAACCTCTCTTATCATCACTCAGTGCCTGGGCTTACCTCCAATGTACACGCACCCCACCATACCCCTGTCTGCACATTATGCCCTGAATCTATTCTACCACGCCCAGAAATCTGCTCCTTTTATTCTCTGTCCAAAACGCACTAGAAAACCAGTTTTGCTAGCCTACAGCCGTACCCTCATCCTTCTCCTCCTCTGTTCCTCGGGTGATGTGGAGGATAACCCAGGCCCTGCGTGTCCCCAGGCACTCTTATTTGTTGACTTCTGTAATCGAAAAAGCCTTGGTTTCATGCATGTTAACATCAGAAGTCTCCTCCACAAGTTTGTTTTACTCACTACTTTAGCACACTCCACCAACCCTGATGTCCTTGCCGTGTCTGAATCCTGGCTTAGGAAGGCTACCAAATATTCTGAGATTTCCATACCCAACTACAACATTTTCCATCAAGATAGAACTGCCAAAGGGGGAGGAGTTGCAATCTACTGCAGAGAAAGCTTGCAAAGTTCTGTCAGACTTTCCAGGTCTATGCCCACACAGTTCAAACTTCTAATTTAAAAAAAATAATCTCTCCAGAAATAAGTCTCTCACTGTTGCCGCCTGTTATAGATCCCCCGCAGCTGCCAGCTGTGCCCTGGACACCATATGTGGATTGATTTCCCCACATCTATCTTCAGAGTTCGTTCTGTTAGGTGACCTAAACTGGGATATGCTTAACACCCCAGCAGTCCAACAATCTTAGCTTGATGCCCTCAATCTCACACAAATAATCAAGGACACCACCAGGTACAACGCTAAATCCGTAAACATGGGCACCCTCATAGATATTATCCTGACCAACTTGCCCTCCAAATACACCTCTGCTGTTTTCAATCAGGATCTCAGCGATCACTGCCTCATTGCCTGCATCCGCTATTGGTCCACGGTCAAACGACCACCCCTCATCACTAAAGATTAGAAAGCTGCCGCGGTGACACTCTAGACCCAAACTGTTACAGATCTATATCCATCCTGCCCTGCCTTTCTAAAGTCTTTGAAAGCCAAGTTAATAAACAGATCACTGACCATTTCGAATCCCACCGTACCTTCTCCGCTGTGCAATCCGGTTTCAAGCTGGTCATGGGTGCACCTCAGCCACGCTCAAGGTACTAAACAATATCATAACCACCATCGATAAAAGACAGTACTGTGCAGCCGTCTTCATCAACCTGGCCAAGGTTTTCGACTCTGTCAATCAATGTATTCTTATCGACAGACTCAATAGCCTTGGTTTCTCAAATGACTGCCTCGCCTGGTTCACCAACTACTTCGCAGACAGAGTTCAGTGTGTCAAATCAGAGGGCCTGTTGTCCAGACCTCTGGCAGTCTCTATGGGGGTACCACAGGGTTCAATTCTCGGGCCGACTCTTTTCTCTGTATATATAAATGAAGTCGTTCTTGCTGAGGGTGATTCCCTGATCCACCTCTACGCAGACGACACCATTCTGTATACATCTGGCCCTTCTTTGGACACTGTGCTATCTAACCTCCAAACGAGCTTCAATGCCATACCACACTCCTTCTGTGGCCTCCAACTGCTCTTATAGCTAGTAAAACCAAATGCTTGCTTTTCAACCGTTCGCTGCCCACACCCGCCCACCTGACTGGCATCACTTCTCTGGACGATTCTGACCTAGAAAACGTGGACAACTACCAATACCTAGGTGTCTGGCTAGACTGTAAACTCTCCTTCCAAACTCATATCAAACATCTCCAATCCAAAATCAAATGTAGAATCGGCTTTCTATTTCGCAACAAAGCCTCCTTCACTCACACCGCCAAACTTACCCTCGTAAAACTGACTATCCTACCAATCTTCGACTTCGACGATGTCATCTACAAAATAGCTTCCAATACTCTACTCAGCAAATTGGATGTAGTCTATCACAGTGCCATCCGTTTTGTTACCAAAGTGCCTTATAGCACCCACTACTGCGACCTGTATGCTCTAGTTGGCTGGCCCTCGCTACAAATTTGTCGCCAGACCCACTGGCTCCAGGACATCTATAAGTCTATGCTGGGTAAAGCTCTGTCTTATCTCAGCTCACTTGTCACGGTAACAACACCCACCCGTAGCACGCGCTCCAGCAGATATATCTCACTGGTCATCCCCAAAGCCAACACCTCCTTTGGCCGCCTTTCCTTACAGTTCTCTGCTGCCAGTGACTGGAACGAATTGCAAAAATCGCTGAAGCTGGAGGGTTACATTTCCCTCACTAACTCGAAACATCAGCTATCTGAGCAGCTAACTGATCGCTGCAGCTGTACATAGCCCATCTGTAAATAGCCCTCCCAATCTACCTACCTCATCCCCATATTGTTTATATTTACTTTGCTGCTCTTTTGCACACCAGTATCACTACTTACACACCATCATCTGCTCATCACCATTTGCTCATCACTCCAGTGTTAATCTGCTAAATTGTAATTACTTTGCTACTATGGCCTATTTATTGCCATACCTCCTCATGTCATTTACACACACTGTATAGAGACTTCATTTTTTTCCATTGTGTTATTGACTGTACACTTGTTTATTCCATTTGTAACTCTGTGTTGTTGTTTCTGTCGCACTGCTTTGCTTTATCTTGGCCAGGTTGCAATTGTAAATGAGAACTTGTCCTCAACTAGCTTACCTGGTTAAATAAAGGTGAAAAAAAATAAAATCAGGCCTATCTCTGTTGTGTCATCAGGAAACTTGATGATTGAGTTTGAGATGTGTGTGGCCACGCAGTCATGGGTGAACAGAGTACAGGAGGGGTCTGAGAATGCACCCCTGTGGGGCCCCTGTGTTGAATATTAGCTTGGCAGAGGTGTTGTTGCCTACCTTTACCACTTGGGGTCACCAGTCAGGAAGTCCAGGACCCAGTTGCATAGGGAGGGGTTCAGACCCATGGCCCTGAGCTTAGTGATGAGCTTGGATGGCACTATGGTGTAGAAGGCTGAACTATTGTCAATAAAATCATTCTTACATAGGTATTTCTCTTGTCCAGGTGGGATAGGGCAGTGTGCAGTGCAATGGCGATTGTGTCGTGCTTGGATTTGTTGGGGTGGTATGCAAATTGTAGTGTGTCTAGTGTGTCAGGTAAGGTGGAGGTGATATGGTCCTTATCTAGCCTATCAAAGCACTTCATGATGACAGAAGTGAGGGCTACGTGGCGATAGTCATTTAGTTCAGTTACTTTCACTTTATTGAGTTTAGGAACAATGGTTAGGATAAAAGGCTAGGATATGGAGAGATTGAATATATCCGTAAAAACTCCAGCCAACTGGTCTGCACATGCTCTGAGGACGCATCTTGGGATGTCGTCTGGGCTGGCAGCCTTGTGAGAGTTAACATGCTTAAATGATTCATGTCAGCCACGGAGAACGAGAGCGCACAGTCCTCAAGAGCATCGTGGGCCCGCGTCGGTGGCTCCATGTTGTTTTCCTTGAAGTGGGCGTAAAAGGTGTTCAACTTATCTGGGAGCTGGGCATCAGTGTCTATATACCCCCTGTATAAATCCTCCTTATTGTTATTTTTATTGTGTCATTTACATTTTTTAAACTTTAGTTTATTTAGTAAATATTAGATTAACTTTCTTGAACTGCATTGTTGGTTAAGGACTTGTAACTAAGCATTTCACGGTAAGGTCTTCTACACCTGTTGTATTCGGCGCATGTGACATTTTATTTGATACATGGCAGGCTTTCCCTTTATCATCTATGATTGTCTGGAGTCCACGCCACATACGTCTCCTGTCTGAGTCGTTGAATTGTGACTCCACTTTGTCCCTGTATAGTAGTTTTGCCCCTTTTATTGCCTTATGGAGGTCATAGCTGGTCTGTTTGTTCACATCCATGTTCCCAAACACCTTGCCATGGTTAAATACAATGGTTTGCGCTTTTAGTTTTACGTGAATGCTGCCATCTATCCACGGTTTTTGGTTTGTATAAATTCTAATCATCACAGTGGGAACAACATTCTCTATGCACTTCCTGATGAGTGGATAGTGTATGTCAATACTATTCTCAGAGCCAACCCGGAACATTTCCCAGTGGAGTTTGTGTACTCTGGTCCACCCCTATCATATGTATAAACTGTATTTTCTACCATCTATTGCACCTTGCCTTTGCCGCTTGGCCATCGCTCATCCATATACTTACATGTACATATACTCATTCACCCCTTTAGATTTGTGTGTATTAGGTAGTTGTTGGGGAATTTTTAGATTACTTGTTAGATATTACTGCACTGTCGGAACTCGAAGCACAAGCAGTTCGCTACACTCGCATTAACATCTGCTAACCATGTGTATTTGACCAATAAAATGCGATTTGATTTGATAATATACTCATGACATCATCAACAGTGGACCAACACACTCATGACATCATCAATAGAGGACCAACATACAGAACCAACTGGTATATAGAATAGCCAAAAACTTATGACATGATGAACAATTGAAAGAGCCACTACTGTAGTAGATACAATTTCACACACAAGCATACTTCTTGTGACTTACAGGTAAATACTGGATTCGTTCCCACCAATGTCTGGTGACTGCAGTTTCTGGACAAGGATGATTATGATGCCAATGAAGAGGACAAAGTTGATCTGTAGAAAAAGAAGATGTGTATTTACAGGACAAATGCCTATATTCACACATCTGTCTTAGGTATTGAACAGCTATTAATTTGACTGAATTAGTTATTTTTAAATATTGAAATTGATCAACATTTATAGTAATCAATAAGTGATTGAATTGATAATTGATTAGTGCCTCACCATGATAGAGGCCAGCACAGGTCCCTTAATCACCCACCAGATACCAGCATTATCATTCATATCCCAACACCTGGAGACAGAGGGGGAGGGAGGGAAAAGAGCGAAGGTGAGAGGGAATGAGGGAGGTAAGGAGGGAGGAGGGAGCGATGGATGGAGAAAGGGAGAGCAATAGGGAAGAAGGGAGGGAGATAGAGAGGGAGGGAGGGGAAAGAATGAAGGTGAGGGAATGAGGGAGGTAAGGAGGGAGGAGGGAGGGATGGATGAAGAAAGGGAGAGCAATAGGGAAGAAGGGAAGGAGATAGAGAGGGAGGGGAAAGGTTCAAATACAGGAATATTAAAGAATCATGTACATTTACTATTGTCATCATTACCTTCATAATATAGTCAATTGAGTGTGATGGTAGTGGTAACTCACCCTATGTCATCAAAGTGCAGCCTGAGTACTGCCCATATCACCACACATATAGTGGGGGTCCCTGAATACACAAAAAACAGGCACATAAACACACATACACACACACTTTCACTTTCACTTGATGAATTCAGTTTTATTAGGTAAACAGTACATGATGATTGTTGTCTCACCCCAGCCAATGATGGTATACCAATAGAAGTATCTTCTCTCAGGGAAAAATGTCTCTACTAACAGAGTGAAGAGGTACAGGCCCTCAATGAACAGCCAGAAGTAGTTAGATAGGACACAGTAGTGAAAGAACACCATCACCACCTTACACTCCACCTACAGAGAGAGAGAGAGAGAGAGAGAGAGAGAGAGAGAGAGAGAGAGAGAGAGAGAGAGAGAAAGAGAGAGAGAGAGACAGACAGACAGACAGACAGACAGACAGAGAGACAGAGAGAGACAGAAAGACAGACAGTTGGTTCAGGATGTGTGTGAGTGTGTGTACAGTATGTCTTTGTCTGTGTGTGACTAACGTTACTTTTGATACCGGCGCTCCGAGGCAGGTGTTGAAAACACTAAGCAGTTTACTTTGAAGCAGTGTGCCGATGCTTGTATCCCTTCATCAGGAGCACATGAGCAATGGCGGCCAAAGCGTTGTTTTGTCGAACAACCACCTGATTGGTTTGGTATTGGTTTCGGTAGTTGGCAAAAAGGCTACCCTGCGCACGTGCTACGGCATATGTGACGTCATCTATAATAATTTGGCTGCTCTAAATTCTTTTGACCAGTAGGTGCCACAAGTGTACGATATGTTGATCAAAGCCTTGAGTAATGAACCTATTTTCAACACAATAGGCTAGAAATGCTCAATGCTTCCGAAAGCTTAGTTCCCCATCACTAACTAACAGTGTGTGTGTGGTATGCCTACTCACAGTGTGTAAGAAGCAGTGGTTGCTGTCCTCCTCTGCGTACAGAACCCCGTCCTTGATGAAGACAGAGATGGCTCTCAGAATGAATGACACAAACAGGTTCATGTGGATGAAGTTCCTGGTGCAATGCAGCTTCCTGTGAACACAGCCAATCACAGCTCAGACAACAACATCCACAAAACCTGGGTCAACCAATCTCTAAACAAGCAATCCCACCTACTGTATAGTCTGTTACACTAAAGCACCATGTATTTTATATTATCTTGTCTTATATTATCTGATATGTTCTATGTTCTGTTATTAATTTACATAATAATAAGAATAATCTTACAAGCCATCTAGTCCTGCCGTATGTAAAATAATTAGAAGAAAGCTCCCGAACATCTCTGTGTTCCTCTTGTTCTAGCTAGAAACACAGGTATCTATATGACATTTACGTGAAGAGAAGACGGAGAAAAAGAGGATGGAGGTCAGGCTGCCTTCTGAAAATTCGTAGTTGAGCGAGTAAAACCCCACTGCCATACGTTCTATTGGCAAACATAAAATCATTGGAAAAGGAAATCGATGACCTATGAGCAAGATTAAACTACCAATGGGAAATTAAAAACTGTAATATCTTATGTTTCACTGAGTCGTGGCTGAACGACGACATGAATAACATACAGCTGGCGGGTTTTACACTGTATCGGCAGGATAGAACAGTAGCCTCTGGTAAGACAAGGGGTGGCGGTCTATGTATAAACAACAGCTGGTGCACGATATCTAAGGAAGTCTCGAGGTTTTGCTCACCTGAGGTAGAGTATCTCATGATAAGCTGTAGACCACACTATATACTTAGAGAGTATTCATCTGTCTACATACCACCAAAGACCGATGCTGGCACTAAGACCACACTCAATGAGCTGTATACCGCCATAAGCAAACAAGAAAAGGCTCATCCAGGTGGTGCTCCTAGTGGCCGAGGACTTTAATGCAGGGAAATTAAATCAGTTTTACCAAACAACTCTAGACCACCTTTACTCCACACACAGAGACATGTACAAAGCTCTCCCCTGCCCTCCATTTGGCAAATCTGACCATAATTCCATCCTCCTGATTCCTGCTGCCCCCTCAGGGGTGCAGGCTCAGAGCCCTCCTGTACTCCCTGTTCACTCATGACTGCACGGCCAGGCATGAATGCAACACTATCATTAAGTTTGCTGATGACACAACAGTGGTATCCCTGATCACCAACAACGATGAGACAGCCTATAGGGAGGAGGTCACAGACCTGGCCATATGGTGCCAGGACAACAATCTTTCCTTCATAGTGATCAAGACAAAGGAGATGATTGTGGATTACAAGAAAAGGAGAACCGAGCACGCCCCCATTCTCATCGACGGGGCTGCAGTGGAGCAGGTTGAGAGCTTAAAGTTCCTTGGTGTCCACATTACCAACAAACTAACATGGACCAAGCACAGCAAGACAGTTGTGAAGAGGGCACGACAAAACCTATTCCCCCTCAGGAGACTGAAAAGATTTGGCATGGGTCCTCAGATCCTCAAAAGGTTCTACAGCTGCACCATCGAGAGCACTGGTTGCATCACTGCCTGGTATGGCAACTGCTCGGCCTCCGACCGCAAGACACTACAGAGGGTAGGGCGTACGGCCCAGTACATCACTGGGGCCAAGCTTCCTGTCATCCAGGACCTCTACACCAGACGGTGTCAGAGGAAGGCCTTAAATTGTAAAAGACTCCAGCCACCCTAGTCATTGTTCTCTCTGCTACCGCACGGCAAGCAGTACCGGAGCTCCAAGTCTAGGTCCAAGACGCTTCTAAACAGCTTCTACCCCCAAGCCATAAGACTCCTGAACAGCTAATCAAATGGCTACCCAGACTATTTGCCCCCCCTCTTTTACACTGTTGCTATGCTGTTATTATCTATGCATAGTCACTTTAATAACCCTACCTACATGTACATATTAACTCAATTACCTCGACTAACCGGTGCCGCCTCCCGCACATTGACTCTGTACCGGTACCCCCCGTATAAAGCCTCACGATTGATATTTTACTGCTGCTCTTTAATTATTTGTTACTTTTATTTCTTATTCTTATTTTTTTAAAGGTATTTTTTATTTTAGTTAATTTTTAAATGCCATTGTTGGTTAGGGCTTGTAAGTAAGCATTTCACCGTAAGGTCTACAACTGTTGTATTCGGCGCATGTGATTTGATTTGATCTGAGTGGGATTTTGGATTTTGACCTCTGGTGACCTTTCTCACCTGAACCTGCAAAGGATGACCATGGCTGTACAGAGAGAAACCAGAGAGGTGCTGTACCCCACCGTGTACAGAGCCTTCACCGACACGTAGTACATGTCCTGCAGTAAACAACAACAGTAAATCAAGAACACATATTTATCAGGGATATTAGCACAGACTGATGCATATACCCATATGTTTGGCATGACCATACGGAGTTGGCAAGAGAGCAGAAACAGACTGGCCTCCAGGCTAAGGATTATGGGCAATGAGAGTGAGGGTAAGACAGTGTGGAGTGCTCACCGGATGCTCGTGGGTTCCGTTGGGTTCGTCGAACATGCAGGCATCCACATAGTGAGGGAAGGTCTCAGACCAGCCGCCCTCCGTACAGTTACGACTCACCTTCCCTAGTTCTACACACATAATACACTATGTCAATGGTTAGCACATACAGTAGATTCAACATTTCAAAACAGATTCTATTCTTATTTACAATAAAAGTGACTCCAAAATGACACAATACATTATTTACCATACATTTCTATTGGGCACAAAGTAATGTGAAACACAACCAAAACAAATAGCAAAGGCATCCAACAAATTTGTAGTCACAAGCTCCATGTAGTCATTTCATGCTATGAATAAGGACCAAATACTTAACTTTTGACTACTTTAATACAAATGTAAGTGAATTAGTCCCAATACTTTTGTTCTCCTAAAATGGGGGGACTATGTACATAAAGTGTTGTAATTTCTAAACGGTTTACCAGATATGCATGAAAATACCCTCAAATGAAGGCTGACAGGCTGCACCTTAACCTCATAGTCATTCTATCATTTTGAATCCAAGGTACTGGAGTACAGAGACAAAAATAATAATAATTGTCACTGTCCCAATACTTTTGGAGCTCACCAGATGATAAGACAAGAGGTGCAAATCAATGTTAGTTACAATAGATGTACAATGTGGATGTTAACATAAAACAAATAGACAGAGTCATGCCCAAAGTATTGAGATGATTGACAGCTGTCAGTCACTGACCA
Source organism: Oncorhynchus masou masou (assembly GCF_036934945.1). Taxonomy (NCBI): domain Eukaryota; kingdom Metazoa; phylum Chordata; class Actinopteri; order Salmoniformes; family Salmonidae; genus Oncorhynchus; species Oncorhynchus masou. The sequence continues at coordinate 100,003,440 of NC_088235.1, forward strand.
TCATCCTCCTCGCTCATGAACTGTATGAAGAGCTCTGGACAGCTGACCACAACCACCTCTCCCACCCGGGCAGGCTGCCAACACGTCAGGTTATCCCACAACCATGGGCACCCTGGGGGCACAACACAACACAGAGATGGTGAGTACCATGATTAAATAAAAAGAGCACAACACTCACAACATTCTTAGACCTTCTTCTGTGGTTGATGGAAAATTACCTTTGAAAGACAAAGATCTGATGTTATAGATTAGAAACAGGTATTGAACAGAAACCTGAGTTAGCTCTGTGGTCAGTGTAAATACTGTGGAAGTACCGATGTTACAATGGGGTATCCATGGGATAGCACAACCTCAATGCTAAGGATCCCTTTTTCAGCAAGGCCACATCTGGCCAGCAGATGGCACTAGAGGCCAAGAATGATGCAACTGCTCAGTTTGTATAATTCAAACAATGGTAAATGGGTGTTTTCTGGTACTGCTCTGTCTCTCTTGTCTGCATCCAAAATTGCACTCTATTCCTTTAGTAATGAACTACTGACCAGAGCCTCTATCTCTAGGATAGTGTGTAGAGTGATGAGGTTTGTCAGGCTTGTCTGGAGGGCTGTTAGGAATACAAAAACACTCAGTATGTCATAGATGGTAGTGTGTGTGTGTTTGTGTGTGCGTGTGTACGTGTGTGCATGTGTGTATAGGGGTGAGTAGCTGTGTGGCAGTCTAATAACACTGACGGTGACTTTGCCAGACTCCCAGTCATTGATATTCACAACCATAGAGACCTCGCTCTTTCTATCACCCTCCCTCCCTCCATCTCCCATACTCCCTCTATCCCTCCCCTCCCTTCCTCACTCTATTCCTCTCTTTCTTTCCACCTCTGTCTCCCTCTCCCTCTATCCCTCTCTTTTTTCCACCTCTCTCTCTCTCTCTCTCTCTCTCTCTCTCTCTCTCTCTCTCCCTCTCTGTAGGTGGTGTGTAAGGTGATGTCTAGCTACTTCTGGCTGTTCCCATACTCACTCCCTCTGTCGCTCTCCCTCTCTCTCTCTCTCTCTCTCTCGTTCTCTCTCTCTCTCTCACTCTCTCTCTCTCTCTCTGTTAAACATTCACATGGTCACAGTCATGCTCAGGTCACATAAGAAGAGAGATAACATTGAGTTCTTCTTTCTCTTTCCCTCTCTTCCTTTATGTAGAGAAAAGGGGTCAGTGTGTTTGGCCTTGTTTTAATTCCAGCCACATCGAGCCACAGTGAAAATAGCCTCAGAAAGATGCAACCAAGGTCGAAGAAACTGCATCTCTACTGAGACAGAGACAGAGAGAGAGAGAGAGAGAAAGAGACAGACGGAGAGAAAGAAAGAGAGACAGAGAGAAAGAGAGAGAGGCAGACAGAGAGAGTGAAAGTGAGAGAGAGAGAGAGACTTCTGTGTGATGTTTACTGTTAATTTGAATTGTTTATTTCACTTTATATATTCACTTTATATATTATCTATCTCACTTACTTTGGAAATGTTAACACATGTTTCCCATGCCAATAAAGCCCTTGAATTGAATTGAATTGAGAGAAAGAGAGAGAGGTATGGCATGGCACAGTGTTATATTAGCACACTGGAGGGGGGGGGGGGTTAACGAAGGGTGGAAACTCAGGATACTAGACAATCAGGACTCTGAGTCAGCTAATATAAATCTCTATAAGTCTGGAACAGTATTGGTACAGGGCAACCCCAAACAGTTTCAGCTGGACTTTAACCGAATCAAAGAATTAGCACAGCAGGAATAGCTCTCCCTTGAGAAAGATACCCCCACTCCGAGCGGGTCAGACCAGACCTTTTCATTATATAACCCCACAGAGGAGCAACCCCAAGGGGAAAGTCAAACCCTCAGCACAGAGTACTATACCCTCATTGAAATGAAGGATACATTTACCCAACTGGAGGTAAGGCAGGTGGAGCTGGAACAGCAGGTGATTACACTTCAGTCAGCACAGACCCAGACAACAGTCCAGCACAACAACACCCCCTTAACCATACCCGGAAAGCTGGAGGTGGAGAGAGACATATCTGCACTCTGGACTGGTTAGACAACTTCAACAATATCAAAAGCAAGAGCAGGAGAAGAACAGAGCACTAGAGGAGAGGATAAGACTGCTGGAGGAGAGGGTGAGGGGGATGGCGTGTGACAGAGAGGTGGCCAACCCACTAGAGAGGTGGCCACCCCGCAGAGAAGCCAGCAGAACAGCCCACACCAGACCCTGACCATAGTGTCGACATCACAGCAGAACAGACAAATGAAGAACCCCAAGCACAGGGGATCTCACCCCCTCTGACCATCCCCCCTGTCAGCCACCCCGATAGCCCTCCTGACAACCCCCCCACACCCACTGAGGACATAAACAAGACACAGATTGTTCTCCTTATGGACTCAAATGGGAAATATACACACCACACACCCAGCGCGCACTAGACCTTCTATCTGAGGCCCAACTAGGTTCACATAGCCACATAATAATACACATAGGCACAAACGACCTGAGAATACAGCAGGAAATGGTTGACACAGCACTGAAGGGAGTGATTGAAAAAGCTTCTTCTACTTTCCCCAATGCACAAGTGGTTATAACCGCCCTGCTAACATTAAAAGACTTCCACTCTGCTACCATACAGCAGGTAAACCAAGTATTTCCTGTGACTCTGCCTCAAAACCAAATGTTTTCCTGGCCCACCACTTCACCCTGGACTAGAACAGCCTCTATGACCAGGTCCACCTATACAAGGCAGGCAGCAGTGCCCACCACTCCACCCTGGACTAGAACAGTCTCTATGACCAGGTCCACCTATACAAGGCAGCAGTGCCCACCACTCCACCCTGGACTAGAACAGCCTCTATGACTAGGTCCACCTATACAAGGCAGCAGTGCCCACCACCACCCTGGACTAGAACACCCTGGACAAGAAGCAGTGCACTCACCCTGGATAGACTATGACCAGGTCCACCTATACAAGGCAGCAGTGCCCACCACTCCACCCTGGACAAGAACACTCCAGGTCCACCTGTGCCCACCACTCCACCCTGGACTAGAACAGCCTCTATGACCAGGTCCACCTATACAAGGCAGCAGTGCCCACCACTCCACCCTGGACTAGAACAGCCTCTATGACTAGGTCCACCTATACAAGGCAGCAGTGCCCACCACTCCACCCTGGACAAGAACAGCCTCTATGACTAGGTCCACCTATACAAGGCAGCAGTGCCCACCACTCCACCCTGGACTAGAACAGCCTCTATGACCAGGTCCACCTATACAAGCAGTGCAGGCAGCAGTGACCCCACCACAAGGCAGCAGTGCCCACCCTGGACTAGAACAGCCTCTATGACCAGGTCCACCTATACAAGGCAGCAGTGCCCACCACTCCACCCTGGACAAGAACAGTCTCTATGACCAGGTCCACCTATACAAGGCAGCAGTGCCCACCACTCCACCCTGGACTAGAACAGCCTCTATGACCAGGTCCACCTATACAAGGCAGGCAGCAGTGCCCACCACTCCACCCTGGACAAGAACAGTCTCTATGACCAGGTCCACCTATAGTGACTGGACAGGTCCACCTATACAAGGCAGCAGTGCCCACCACCCTGGACTAGAACCCTGACCAGGACTAGAACAGCCTCTACCCTGACCAGGTCCACCTATACAAGGCAGGCAGCAGTGCCCACCACTCCACCCTGGACTAGAACAGTCTCTATGACCAGGTCCACCTATACAAGGCAGGCAGCAGTGCCCACCACTCCACCCTGGACAAGACAGTCTCAGACCAGGTCTACAAGGCAGCAGTGACCACCCTGGACAAGAACAGCCTCTATGACCAGGTCCAGGCAGGCAGCAGTGCCCACCAATCCACCCTGGACTAGAACAGCCTCTATGACCAGGTCCACCTATACAAGGCAGGCAGCAGTGCCCACCACTCCACCCTGGACTAGAACAGTCTCTATGACCAGGTCCACCTATACAAGGCAGCAGTGCCCACCTTTCTCAAACCCAGCCCCAACACTTCACACAGAAGCAACAGATCAATTGACACCCCGCCCAGACTAGCGAGACACTCTCCCAGACCTGCGGGACCTTCGGGATATCCTTCCTGTTTGGCCCTGTCCAGGGAGTATCATCGGATGGGGCCACAGTGTCTCCTGACCCCTCCTCTCAGCCTCCAGTATTTATGCTGCAGTAGTTTATGTGTCGGGGGGCTAGGGTCAGTTTGTTATATCTGGAGTACTTCTCCTGTCTTATCCGGTGTCCTGTGTGAATTGAAGTATGCTCTCTCTAATTCTCTCTTTCTTTCTCTCTCTCGGAGGACATGAGCTCTAGGACCATGCCTCAGGACTACCTGGCATGATGACTCCTTGCTGTACCCAGTCCACCTGGCCGTGCTGCTGCTCCAGTTTCAACTGTTCTGCCTGCAGCTATGGAATCAAGGACCTGATCACCGGACGTGCTACCTGTCCCAGACCTGCTGTTTTCAACTCTCTAGAGACAGCAGGAGTGGTAGAGATAATCTTAATGATTGGCTATGAAAAGCCAACTGATATTTACTCCTGAGGTGCTGACCTGTTGCACCCTCGACGACTACTGTGATTATTATTATTTGACCATGCTTGTCATTTATGAACATTTGAACATCTTGGCCATGTTCTGTTATAATGTCCACCCGGCACAGCCAGAAGAGGACTGGTCACCCTTCATAGCCTGGTTCCTCTCTCGGTTACTTCCTAGGTTTTGGCCTTTCTAGGGAGTTTTTCCTAGCCACCGTGCTTCTACACCTGCTTGCTGTTTGGGGTTTTAGGCTGGGTTCCTGTACAGCACTTTGAAATATCAGCTGATGTACGAAGGGCTATATAAATACATTTGATTTGATTTGATTTGAGTTAAGAACAAATTCTTATTTACAATGACAGCCTAGGAACAGTGGGTTAACTGCCAACTCTCTAACCACTAGGCTGCCTGCCTCCTTTGGCTAGAAGTTCAAAAGGAAATTATCTTAACAGAGAAAAATGTCCTCCTGTGTGCTACCTATATCCCCCCACTAGAATCCCCATACTTTAATGAAGACAGCTTCTCCATCCTGGAGGGGGAAATCAATCATTTCCTGACCCAGGGACATGTACATGTCTGTGGCGACCTAAATACCAGAACCAGACAAGAACCTGACACCCTCAGCACACAGGGGAACAAACACCTGCCTGGAGGTGACAGCATTACCTCCCCCATATACCCCCCTAGGCACAACTACGACAACATTACAAAAACAGGTCACAACTCCTTCAGCTCTGTCGCACGCTGGGTACATACATTGTCAATGGTAGGCTTCGAGGGGACTCCTATGGTAAGTACACCTATAGCTCATCTCTTGGCAGTAGTACTGTAGACTACTTTATCACTGACCTCAAACCAGAGTCTCTCAGAGTTCACAGTCAGCCCACTGAAACCCCTATTTGACCACAGCAAAATCAAAGTCTACTTGAACAGAGCAATACTCAATCATGAGGCATCAAAGCCAAATGAACTGAGTAATATTAAGAAATGCTATAGATGGAGCGAATGTAGTTTGGAAACCTACCAAAAAATAATTAGGCAACAACAAATTGAACTCCTTTTAGACAACTTCCTGTACAAAACGTTCCAAGGTAATGGTGAAGGTGATAACTTGGCAGTAGAAAATCTTAACAGTATAATTGACCTCTCAGCTTCCCTATCTAAAAATCTAAAAATCTCAAATAGAAAACCGAAGAAAATGAACAACAATGACAAATGGTTTGATGAAGAATGCAAAAATCTAAGAAAGAAATTGAGAAACCTGTCCAACCAAAAATATAGAGACCCAGAAAACCTGAGTCTATGCCTTCACTATGGTAAAACACAAAAACAATACAGAAATACACTACTGAAAAAGAAGGAACAGCACGTCAGAAATCAGCTCAATGTAATTGAAGAATCCATAGACTCTAACCTCTTCTGGGAAAATTGGAAAACACTAAACAAACAACAACACAAAGAATTATATATCCAAAATGGAGATGGATAAACCATGGATAAACCACTTCTCCAATCTTTTTGGCTCTATAACAAAGAACAAACAGCAAAACATATATACATAATTAAACGCAAATCTTATAATTAACTATTAAAGACTACCAGAACACAGTGGATTCTCCAATTACCTTGAATTAACCTGTTGCAACTCTAGGGGCAGTATTTTCATTTTTGGAAAGAAACGTTCCCATTTTAAACGGGATATTTTGTCAGGACAAGATGCTAGAATATGCATATAATTGACAGCTTAGGATAGAAAACACTCTAACGTTTCCAAAACTGTAAAGATATTGTATGTGAGTATGACAGAACTGATGTTGCAGGCGAAAGCCTGAGAAAAATCCAATCCGGAAGTGCCCCATATTTTGAAAGCTCTGCGTTCCAATGAGTCCCTATTGAGCTGTGAATGTGCTATTGACCAGCTTACGCTTTCTGCGTATTCCCCAAAGTGTCTACAGCATTGTGACGTAGTTTTACGCATTTATGTTGAAGAATAGCCGTAGGCGGCTACATTGCGTAAGTGGTCACCTGATGGCTCCCAGGGTGACTCTCGCGTAAAATAAAGAAGTAGCCATTACTCCAATCGGTCCTACTGAAAAACTAATTGTCCCAACGGATATATTATCGAATAGATATTTGAAAAACACCTTGAGGATTGATTATAAACAACGTTTGCCATGTTTCTGTTGATATTATGGAGCAAATTTGGAATATTTTTCGCCATTTCGTGACTGCAATTTCCGGGCGATTTCTCAGCCAAACGTCAATAACAAATGGAGCTATTTCTCCTACAAAAATAATATTTTTGGAAAAAAGGAACATTGGCTAGCTAACTGGGAGTCTCGTGAGTGAAAACATCCGAAGCTCATCAAAGGTAAACGATTTAATTTGATTGCTTTTCTGATTTCCGTGACCAAGTTACCTGCAGCTAGCTGGACAAAATGCTATGCTAGGCTATCAATAAACTTACACAAATGCTTGTTTAGCTTTGGCTGTAAAGCATATTTTGAAAATCTGAGATGTCAGGGTGATTAACAAAAGGCTAAGCTGTGTCTCAATATATTTCATTGGTGATTTTCATGAATAGGAATATGTTCTAGGGATATTTATATCCATTGCGTTATGCTGTCAGTAGAGGTTTTAACTACAGGAAAAATAAAAACCCTCAAACCCAAAAAGGCCTGTGGTGTTGATGGTATCCTCAATGAAATGATCAAATATACAGACAACAAATTCCAATTGGCTATACTAAAACTCTTTAACATCATCCTTAGCCCTGGCAGTTAACAGGAACCTTGGGAAAATCCTCTGCATTATCATTAACAGCAGACTCATATATTTCCTCAGTGAAAACAATGTACTGAGCAAATGTCAATTGGGCTTTTTACCAAATTATCATACGACAGACCACGTATTCACCCTACACACCCTAATTGAAAAACAAACAAACCAAAACAAAGGTAAAGTCTTCTCATGCTTTGTTGATTTCAAAAAAGCCTTCAACTCAATTTGGCATGAGAGTCTGCTATATACATTGACGGAAAGTGGTGTTGGGGGAGAAATAAACGACATTACAAAATCCATTTACACAAACAACAAGTGTGCGGTTAAAATAGGTTAAAAAATACACACATTTCTTCCCATAGGGCCATGAGGTGAGACAGGGATGCAGCTTAAGCTCCACCCTCTCCAATATATATATATATATATAAATAAACGAATTGCCGAGGGCACTAGAAAAGTCTGCAGCACCCGGCCTCACCCTACTAGAATCTGAAGTCAAATGTCTACTGTTTGCTAATGATCTGGTGCTTCAGTCACCAACCAAGGAGAATCTACAACAGCACCTAGATCTTCTGCACAGAATCTGCCAGACCTGGGCCCCGAGAGAAAATCTCAGTAAGACCAAAATAATGGTGTTCCAAAAAAGGTCCAGTCGCCAGGACCACAAAAACAAATTCCATCTAGACACCGTTGCCCTAGAGCACACAATAAACGATACATACCTTGGCCTAAACATCAGCGCCACAGGTAACTTCCACAAATATGTGAACGATCTGAGAGACAAAGCAAGAAGGGTATTCTATGCCATCAAAAGGAACATATATTTCGACATACCAATTAGGATCTGAATAAAAATACTTGAATCAGTTATAGAACCCATTGCACTTTATGGTTTGAGGTCTGGGGTCCGCTCACCAACCAAGACTTCACAAAATGGGACAAACACCAAATTTGGACTCTGCATGCAGAATTCTGCAAAAAATCCTCCGTGTACAACGTAGAACACCAAATAATGCATGCAGAGCAGAATTAGGCCGATACCCGCTAATGATCAAAATCCAGAAAAGAGCCATTAAATTCTACAACCACCTAAAAGGAAGAGATTCCCAAACCTTCCATAACAAAGCCATCACCTACAGAGAGATGAACCTGGAGAAGAGTCCCCTAAGCAAGCTAGTCCTGGGGCTCTGTTCACAAACACAAACACACCCCACAAAGCCCCAGGACAGCAACTCAATTAGACCCAACCGAATCATGAGAAAACAAAAAGATCATTACTTGACACATTGGAAAGAATTAACAAAAAAACTCAGCAAACTAGAATGCTATTTGGTCCTAAACAACGAGTACACAGTGGCAGAATACCTGACCACTGTGACTGACCCAAACTTAAGGAAAGCTTTGACTATGTACAGACTCAGTGAGTATAGCCTTTCTATTGAGAAAGGCCGCCATAGGCAGACCTGGCTCTCAAGAGGAGACAGGCTATGTGCACACTGCCCACAAAATGCGCTGCACTTCCTAACCTCCTGCCCAATTTATGACCATATTAGAGAGACATATTTCCCTCAGATTACACAGATCCACAAAGAATTCGAAAACAATCCCGATTTTGATAAACTTCCATATCTACTGGGTGAAATACCACAGTATGCCATCACAGCAGTAAGATTTCTGACCTGTTCACACAAGAAAAGGTCAACCAGTGAAGAACAAGCTCCATTTTAAGTACAACATGTCACACCCTGACCTTAGAGATCCTTTATTCTCTATTTTGGGTTAGGTCGGGGTGTGACTAGGGTGGGCATTCTAGTTTTGTTATTTCTATGTTGGCCTGGTATTGTTTCCCAATCAGAGGCAGTTGTCTATCGTTGTCTCTGATTGATCATATTCCCATCTGTTTGTTGTGGGACCTTGTTTGTGTGTAGTGGCCTGTGAGCACTCCATGACTTCATGTTTCGTTTTGCTCTTTATTGTTTTTGTGAGTTTCATTTCAATTAAACATGTGGAACTCTACGTGCGCTGCACCTTGGTCCATTTATTCCAATGAACGTGACACAACCCATATTTATGCTTATTTATTTTCCCTTTTGTACTTTAACCATTTGTACATCGTTACAACACTGTATATATACATAATATGACATTTGTAATGTCTTCATTCTTTTGGAACTTCTGTGAGTGTAATGTTTACTGTTAATTTTTATTGTTTATTTCACTTTTGTATATTATCTACTTCACTTGCTTTGGCAATGTTAACATATGTTTCCCATGCCAATAAAGCACCTTAAATTGAGAGAGGGGGAGAGAGAGAGAGAGAGAGACTCTGACAGAGAGATATTCAGTCTGACAGCCTAGCATCTGCTCTCCATGGTTTTTCTCTGCTTCAGCTCAAACAACATCAGTATCAAGGACCAGCCCTACAACTAGCCACTTCCGTAACATTCCCCTAATGATCTTCTAACAACATAACATAATTTTACCTTACATAATATAATGTAACATAACATTATCATCATACCTCTAAAATGTGCCTACAAAACACCCCCTAACAATTCCATTCTGTTCAAGAGACAGACAATTTTATATAGCACAGCCATATTTATCATGCAAATCAATCTGTCATATGTGTGTCTATTGCCAATCTCCTCAACCAAGCCTCCCTCCTTCTATTTCACCCTCCCTCTCCCATACTCCCTCTATTCCTCCCTTACTCCATCTCCCACTCTCTCTTTATCCCTTCCTCTCTCTCTCTCTCTCTCTCTCTCTCTCTCTCTCTCACTCTCCCTCTCTCTCTCTCTCACTCTCCCTCTATCTCCAATCTCTCTGCTGGATTAGCTTGAGTGCTCTTCAACCAAGCCTCCATCTTGACAGTCTGGACACACACACACACACACACAAGCTCTCATTCCCCCAACACCCCCCTCTCCACACACACATCCTCTGCCTTGCTCCCCCAACTGCTTTCTACAAATTTGTTTTGACAGCTGGTGTGTTCATACTCTCAGAACAAACCACACAGGAGAGATTTTCTCTGTGAAATAACTCAGGGGAGGCTGCATGTATACTGTATGTAGTAACATCCTGATCTGTACTGAGATCTGTGTTACATGGTCAGTGGGGGAGAGGAGGGTAAGGCTGTGGGGCCTGGAGACTGTCTCAATGCACTGTGCGTAGAAGCAGCCTGACCTGTACTAGCTTTACTGGGTTGTCACAGGTTCTGTAGAGGAAGAAGGGAGGAGGGTTGTGGCGCTGAGGAGCTTCGAGACTCTATGGTTTAATGTAATCTTCTCTTCACACATCATCTATCCTTCCTGTCACAGGGAGACGGCTGTCACTCACTGGCTGTCAGATCACATTATAGAATCAACACAGGGTCGCTTTATGTTTGTTATTTGTTCTTACGTTCTCTATTTCTTCCTCTCTTTGTCTCACTTTCTCTTTCACTTCATCTCTACCACGGTAGAACAACAACAGTGCCGATTATGACTTACATGATACTTGGTCAAGACTCATACATATAATGCTTCTCAGTATCCTTCTGTCTGTCAGTCTCATACAACACACTGTAACTGGCATCTACCGCTGGGAACAGTTATATACTGTATGTATGTCTACTGTGTGAATAATCATGAATATGTCAGAGCAAACCAAAAATCTAACCTTTAAAATGATATCTGTGGATTATGGAGACACAATGTACCCTGAAAAACATTTGAATCCCAAAAGATTGGCTGTATCTGAAATCCTGTTTTCCTAAATGGAGAAACTGAAAGGCAAATCGAGGAATACCTGAAGCTGACAATAATTAATCTAACTGGCACACTAACATTGCAAAATTGAATTACAGAAATGGGGAGATCTGTATGTGTGTGTTGCTAGGTCTGTAAATGGTCCATATTCACACTTGTCACTTTAAACTTGTCAGATTACTGCCTAACTGCCACAGCTTAGCACAGCTGAATCAATGGTGCTAGGCTGCTAATGAAAATAAAGTGTTTCATCAATATTTAATCTCAAAATGTGTTACCTCGTCAATCTCTAACATATAAATAGAGGTATAAATACTGACACTACAAAACCCCACAAGAGGAGAAGCCGAAACATACTGTAAATACACCAAAAAAATAGACATAGACACACATATGGAACCTACTAAACTCTAGGTCGTTTTCTGGGTCATCCTCTGCCATCCTCTCCATACATTTCTCGTGTTCTCTCTTGATGACACAGTCAGAGTGGTGGAGACTAGACACCTGCAACACAGAAACATGATCTCATTAGAATATATCAAAACAGTGGGATTTAACCATTCTAATCACATATGGTGACATACAGAACTATTTACATGGGTTAGAGGTCAGACTACAACAGATCATTATAAAACACCATGTTTAGACATACAGGCCCCAGACTACAACAAACCATTACAGACCACCATGTTTAGACATACAGGCCCCAGACTACAACAAACCATTACAGACCACTGTGTTTAGACATACAGGCCCCAGACTACAACAAACCATTACAGACCACTGTGTTTAGACATACAGGCCCCAGACTACAACAAACCATTACAGACCACTGTGTTTAGACATACAGGTCCCAGACTACAACAAACCATTACAGACCACCATGTTTAGACATACAGGCCCCAGACTACAACAAACCATTACAGACATACACCCCAGTTTAGACCACATGTTTAGACATACACCCCAGACTACAACAAACCATTACAGACCACTGTGTTTAGACATACAGGTCCCAGACTACAACAAACCATTACAGACCACCATGTTTAGACATACAGGTCCCAGACTACAACAAACCATTACAGACCACCATGTTTAGACATACAGGTCCCAGACTACAACAAACCATTACAGACCACCATGTTTAGACATACAGGTCCCAGACTACAACAAACCATTACAGACCACCATGTTTAGACATACAGGTCCCAGACTACAACAAACCATTACAGACCACCATGTTTAGACATACAGGTCCCAGACTACAACAAACCATTACAGACCACCATGTTTAGACATACAGGCCCCAGACTACAACAAACCATTACAGACCACCATGTTTAGACATACAGGTCCCAGACTACAACAAACCATTACAGACCACCATGTTTAGACATACAGGCCCCAGACTACAACAAACCATTACAGACCACTGTGTTTAGACATACAGGTCCCAGACTACAACAAACCATTACAGACCACCATGTTTAGACATACAGGCCCCAGACTACAACAAACCGTTACAGACCACTGTGTTTAGACATACAGGCCCCAGACTACAACAAACCATTACAGACCACCATGTTTAGACATACAGGCCCCAGACTACAACAAACCGTTACAGACCACTGTGTTTAGACATACAGGTCCCAGACTACAACAAACCGTTACAGACCACCATGTTTAGACATACAGGCCCCAGACTACAACAAACCATTACAGACCACCATGTTTAGACATACAGGCCCCAGACTACAACAAACCATTACAGACCACCATGTTTAGACATACAGGCTCCCAGACTACAACAAACCATTACAGACCACCATGTTTAGACATACAGGTCCCAGACTACAACAAACCATTACAGACCACCATGTTTAGACATACAGGCCCCAGACTACAACAAACCATTACAGACCACCATGTTTAGACATACAGGCTCCCAGACTACAACAAACCATTACAGACCACCATGTTTAGACATACAGGCCCCAGACTACAACAAACCATTACAGACCACCATGTTTAGACATACAGGTCCCAGACTACAACAAACCATTACAGACCACCATGTTTAGACATACAGGTCCCAGACTACAACAAACCATTACAGACCACTGTGTTTAGACATACAGGCCCCAGACTACAACAAACCATTACAGACCACCATGTTTACACATACAGGCCCCAGACTACAACAAACCGTTACAGACCACCATGTTTAGACATACAGGTCCCAGACTACAACAAACCACTACAGACCACCATGTTTAGACATACAGGCCCCAGACTACAACAAACCGTTACAGACCACCATGTTTAGACATACAGGTCCCAGACTACAACAAACCATTACAGACCACCATGTTTAGACATACAGGCCCCAGACTACAACAAACCATTACAGACCACTGTGTTTAGATATACAGGTCCCAGACTACAACAAACCATTACAGACCACCATGTTTAGACATACAGGCCCCAGACTACAACAAACCATTACAGACCACCATGTTTAGACATACAGGCCCCAGACTACAACAAACCATTACAGACCACCATGTTTAGACATACAGGCTCCCAGACTACAACAAACCATTACAGACCACCATGTTTAGACATACAGGCCCCAGACTACAACAAACCATTACAGACCACCATGTTTAGACATACAGGCCCCAGACTACAACAAACCATTACAGACCACTGTGTTTAGACATACAGGTCCCAGACTACAACAAACCATTACAGACCACCATGTTTAGACATACAGGCCCCAGACTACAACAAACCGTTACAGACCACTGTGTTTAGACATACAGGTCCCAGACTACAACAAACCATTACAGACCACCATGTTTAGACATACAGGCCCCAGACTACAACAAACCGTTACAGACCACTGTGTTTAGACATACAGATTCCAGACTACAACAAACCATTACAGACCACCATGTTTACACATACAGGCCCCAGACTACAACAGATCATTAGGAGGATCTTCATTTGAGACAGTTTCCTACAGCAAGAAAATAATATTGCAGCAAAAGGAATAGTGAATTATTATGTGAATTATAATTATTGGACAGTTTATTTGGGGTTGTTACATTTTTCGTAAGGGAAAATTAAGTCTGGAAGTGGAAATGACAAACTTCAGAAGCCTTTTTAAACCTCACACTAAAAGTTTTAAATTTCCTGCATTGCAGGACAGTTCTCCTGCAACAGGGTAAATCAAATGAAGATCCTACATCTGTACAAGCATTGACCACAGACCATTAGGAATACACAGAGGGACGCTGAACAGAAAACCACTTACACAGTTTAATTAGCTGTGTACATCCACCTGTTTGTGTTGCTTACACACCAGTGAGCAGTCACAAGACGTGCTATGCAGAATTAGCTCAATCCTGCTTAATGTGCTATGTTCATTACTCATGAATATCAAAGATAAAGGCAAGAGTTAAGCCATCCAGGACACAGAGGGCATTTGCCACCAGAAACCAGAACACAAACTGAACACCCCCAACATGACAACATGACAACACATAAAGATGAACCATAGATGAACAGAACAGACACTGTATCATCACTGTATTAAGACAAAACAGAGGCAAGCTCATAGAAACAGCCAGGAGCCTGGAGCCACGTACAGAGGCATGGAGGTCAGGCCCTGAGAGACCCTCTCTGCCACCCCACGCAGCCTGCTGACGGATGCACAAAGCTGGGCTGCCTGTGGAGGGCAAGGGGGTTTGGAAAGGAGAGAGGGGACACTGTCCAGCCTTTGTGCTGGTGTCAGCCCTCAGTCCACGCACACTAGCCCTGGGAGACGTCGGCCCAGCCACGTCATCCTGGCTTTATGAACCTCAGCAGCTCCATGGGGGAGAAGGTTATTATATTATATCCATCACCACCATAGGAGGTGTGGGTTCTTATACTCACCAGAGTTGCTGACGTCAGCAACACAACGTGGGCGCATACACAGACTGGCTGGAACAACAGTTATTGGCTGGAACCAGTGTAGACATTGACTAAGTAACAAACATAGAAAAAAACAACTGTCTACAACTACTGATACTGTAAATAACGACAGTTTTGTGTCCAAAATTAAAGAAAAACACATCACTTGATAAAAAATATTCCTATGTATCCACAGCTATTCACAATGAGGCATTAGAATTATAGGTCTTCACGGGTCCAACAGACTGGAAATTCTGAGATCCGACTTGTGACCCGAATGGGTCCGGACTGTTGTCTCGGATCTGGGTTGAGCCTGATATAATTGCCACGGGTCTTGGGTATTTGCAATTATAATTGACTTACCGAATGCACCCGATATGACCCATCCCCTGTTAATTTAATGTGCGTGTGAGCTCGTTATCTGTGGCAGCCAATTGCAACTCAATAAAACGTATAGCTTATGACCAGCTGAAACTGGGTCCTCGGGACAAGTTGTGATATTGTAGTAAAGATGAGAAAAATGTTGGCACGGCCAAATGGTGTGCAAGTCGCTATTCAGGCTTTCTAACTTTTAAATATTGTATTATCTATTGTTTTTATCATTATTATTATTATTATATATCATTATTATAGGCCTATTTAAGAATCTAAAATAGTTCTTAAAATATGCAAAAAGTGTTTTGTTTCATTGTGTTGAGACATTTTCGTTGGCTAAAAGACAGTTCAAAGTGTTTTGTTTCATTGTGTTGAGACATTTGCGTTGGCTAAAAGACAGTTCAAAGTGTTTTGTTTCATTGTGTTGAGACATTTGCGTTGGCTAAAAGACAGTTCAAATTAAGTTTGGACTGTCTTTTTAATTTTGTGGTCCGTATTTAGTTTAAGATACAGTAGGTTAAAAGTAGGCCTGTTGTAAAATAAATAGCATTAGCCTATTGGCTAGGCCAACGATAGGCACTCACCTTTGTTGGTAATTTCTGCAATATAGGCATAGCCAGTGAAGCTTTAAACAATTTCTTTAAATATGCAACAAGTGTTTGTTTCATTCTGTTGAGCCATTTTCTTTGACCAAATTAAGTTCCAATTGTAATGTTGTGTTTGTCACAACATAATATAATTACCAGCCTACTATAGGGCTACACTCACTAATGAAAAGGAAAAAACAAAACTTTATACAATACCGCAATATAATAATTACCTCTTGGTATTTTCCCTATAAACAATGCTTGAAGCTGTAAACAATGCTCCAGGTGGGAAAGAAAAGTGTGGAGTGCGATTGAGATTGCGTCATCTGTGGATCTGTTGGGGCGGTATGCCAATTGGAGTGGGTCTAGGGTTTCCGGCATGGTGGTGTTGATGTGAGCCATGACCAGCCTTTCAAAGCACTTCATGGCTACCGACGTGAGTAGTACGGGGCGGTAATCATTTAAGCAGGTTACCTTCTCTTTCTTGGGCACAGGGACTATGGTGGTCTGTTTGAAACATGTAGGTATTACAGACTTGGTCAGGGAGAGGTTGACACTTGCCAGTTGGCCCCCACATATTTTGAGTACACATCCGGGTAATCCATCTGACCCCGCGGCTTTGTGAATGTTGACCTGTTTAAAGGTCTTGCTCACATGGCTACAACGAGCGTGATCACACAGTCGTCCAGAACAGCTGGTGCTCTCATGCATGCTTCAATGTTGCTTGCCTTGAAGCGAGCATAAAAGGCATTTAGCTCGTCTGGTAGGCTAGTGTCACTGGGCAGTTCGTGGCTGGGGCTGGGTTTCCCTTTGTAGTTCATAATATTTTTCAAGCCCTGCCACATCTGACAAGCGTCAGAGCCTGTGTAGTAGGATTCAATCCTAGTCCTGTATCGAGGACTAAGCTACAAACAGAACAGAGTTAAATGGTTCCAGTCTGCCGTGAAGCATTTATCCATGTATACGGCTAAGAATTTAGCTACATTTTCAGATATAAGTTTCTAATTTAGTCAGAAAGCCATTTTTATTGCAAGTTAAAGCGTTCTGTTAGTTAGCTAGCAAACGCTAGCTTGCTTGCTCGCAAGCTAACGTTACCTGTATGATCTGTGTAGTAATATTAAATGGATCAGAAATCCATTTGCATTGCTAGTTATAGACTAATGTTAGCTAGCTAACATTGAACCTAGTTTGTTAGCTTTAGCTACCTGCAGATTCATACTGCAGCTATGACAATGTTTGTATTGGTAGTAGTATGAGTTGGGATTATGCCGGTTCACTGTTTAGCTACCTAGCTACCTACATGTCTAAACAAAAGACTCCATTTAGGCCGGATTATTACATGACCCATCAAATTAGTCAGGTGTGTATGGGGGTGATTATGGCCATCTATTGTATTTCTTGTGTTCATGTCTAGACAATAGAGACCCATCCACTTAGCTAGATGTGGATGGGGGGGGTTATAGCATTTCGGGTATCAGTGTGTCGGATAAAAGCGTAGGGTTGCAAAGGGTCTAAAATTTTACAGTCAATTTCCTAACTTATACCAGAAAATTTTCATGGGAAGTTAAGCCCTGGATTTTGGGGAATGTTGCTTAAATTCATCAAAAAAGTTAGCTTATAACAGTGAACCTTTTTTTTGTGGCATACACATAAGGCAATTCAAGATTTTGTGGCATACTCTGGTTAAACTATCTCTGCATGCACAATGCCTTCTTCCATCACATGTACAACATTCTCAAGATCTTGCACACTAATGAGATGCCATTGAGCCCACACTACTACACTGTCTGAGCCAAGGACTACATGCTTTCTGGTAAGTTTTGATTACAATACTGGCTGGGGTAAATATATTTTATAGGACATACATTATTTTTTGTTAACTTCTTTGGGGTAGGGGGCAGTATTGGGTAGCTTAGATGAAAAAAGTGCCCAAATTAAGCTGCCTGCTACTCAGCCGTAAAAGCTAGAATATGCATATAATTAGTCAATTTGGATGGAAAACACTCTGAAGTTTCTAAAACTGTTTGAATGATGTCTGTGAGTATAACAGAACTCATATGGCAGGCAAAAATCTGAGAAAATATCCAACCAGGAAGTGGGAAATCTGAGGTTTGTAGTTTTCAACTGTGCCCCCATTGAAGATACAGGGTGATATTAGTTATGTTTCAATTCCCAAGGCTTCCACTAGATGTCAACAGTATTTAGAACCTGTTTTGAGGATTCTACTCTAAAGGAGGGGCAAATAAGAGCTCTTTGAGTGAGTGGTCTGGCAGAGTGCCACAGCATCGGTCTGGCGCACTCATGTAAATATATTGTCCGTTGGAACATTAACAAAGTTTTATGTTAAAAACATCTTAATTTATACAGACAAAGGAATTGTCCGGTTGGAACATAACAAATTTTTATGTTAAAAACATCCTAAAGATGAAAACACTCTGATTCCATACTTAGGTTGGCATGTTTCTACGGGCTGTAACGAACTTTTTGAACTTTTTGCCTGAACCCGGGCCCTAACAAAATAAGATATTTGGACATAACTGATGGGCATTATCGAAAAAATCAAACATTTATGGTGGAACTGGGATTCCTGGTTTGTTTTCTCCGTAAAGTTGTTTTGAAATCTGACAGCGGTTGCATTAACTTCTTGGATATAGGGGGCGCTAGTTTAATTTTTGGATGAAAAACGTTTCAGTTTTAAACAAGATATTTTGTCACGAAAAGATGCTCGACTATGCATATAATTGACAGCTTCGGAAAGAAAACACTCTGACGTTTCCAAAACTGCAAAGATATTGTCTGTGAGTGCCACAGAACTGATGTTACAGGCGAAACCCAGATAAAGATCCAATCAGGAGTAGCCCCATGCCAATGACTCCTTATATGCTAGGAGTCAGCTTACGCTTTCCATGTTTTCCCCAAGGTGTCTGCAGCATTGTGACGTCTTTTAACGAGAAAACCTTGCGTAAAATACTGAGGTAGCCATTTTTCCAATAGTTTCTTATGAGAAACCAACTGCCTCCACGGATATATTATTGAATATATATGTTAAAAACACTTTGAGGATGGATCCTAAACAACGTTTGCCGTGTTTCTGTCGATATTATGGAGCAAATGTTGAAAAAAGTTTGCCGTTATAGTTGAAGTATTTTCGGTCGATTTCTCAGTCAAGCAGGATGAACAAATGTGACGTTTTTCGCCTCCAAAAATATTATTTGCTATCTAACTGGGAGTCTCCTGAGTGAAAGCATCTGAAGTTCTTCAAAGGTAAATTATTTAATTTGGTTGCTTTTCTTATTTTTGTGAAAATGTTGCCTGCAGCCAGCACAGCCTAGCATAGCATTATGCCATGCTAAACTTACACAAATGCTTGTCTAGCGTTGGCTGTAACGCATATTTTGAAAATCTGAGATGACAGTGTTGTTAACAAAAGGCTAAGCTTGTTTTTCAATATATTTATTTAATTTCATTTGCGATTTTCATGAATAGGAAACGTTGCGTTATGGTAATGCGCATTAGGCTATGATTACGCTCCCGGATACGGGATTGCTCGTCGCTAGAGGTTAAGGATAAGTTTATCTAAAGTTCCATGTATAATAGTCATATCTTTATCAATGTTTATTATGATTATTTATGTAAATTGATGTGGCTCTCTGCAATATCACCGCATGTTTTAGAATTACTGAACGTAACGCGCCAATGTAAACTCAGACTTTTTTATATAAATATGAACTTTATCAAACAAAACATACATGTATTATGTAACATGAAGTCCTATGAGTGTCATCTGATGAAGATCATCAAAGGGTAGTGATTCATTTTATCTCTATTTCTGCTTTTTGTGACTCCTCTCTTTGGCTGGAAAAAATGGCTGTGTTATTCTGTGGTGACCTAACATAATCGTTTGTGGTGCTTTCGCTGTAAATCCTTTTTGAAATCAGACACTGTGGCTGGATTAACGAGAATTTTATCTTTAAAATTATGTTAAATACTTGTATGCTTGAGGAATTTTAATTATGAGATTTTTGTTGTTTTGAATTTGGCGCCCTGCACTTTCACTGGCTGGTGCGGGGGGGTTCCGCTAGCAGAACCCCAGTCCTAGACAGGTTAACTAGTAAATAGTAGCCTACAGCAAAGTCTGTTTAAATCATTTCTAACTTGTTAAAAATTTCTGCTATTTAGTTTTTGCTACTATGTGGGTTTTAGCTTGCTTGAGCCTGCTACCTGAGGAGTGTTAATTCACCTGTTTCCAAACATGTTTCATTTTTAAATATTTATCTTACAAATTAGGTGTTTAATGTAACTGCTATTTATCTGCTCATGGAATTGTTTGTTTTTTTACTATGTTTTTTCTCATCTTTACAGGAAAATGCTACAGGCACTACCTGATGTGTGGAGACATTTCACTGCAGCTAATATAGAAGGAAAAGCTGTGTACATTTGCAAATACTGTGCCAAATCATATGTGAAGTATGCAACAAAGATGCAGAATCATCTGGCCATGTGCATAAAGTTCCCTCAGTGCTCATAACAAGCAACCTCTGACAAAAGTCCCTCTACTTATATTTGAGGTGAAAATGATGAATCAGACACCTTATCGATAGCAACAGCTCATGGTCCTCCTGGAATCAAGTTTTTTGACTCAGTGGAGGAACGTAGTCAGAGAAATACTGATGAATGTCTTGCTCGAGCTGTGTATGCAACTGGTTCACCTCTGATGCTCACAGGAATTGTGCATTGGAAGAGATTTCTGAGTGTTCTTCACCCAGCATACACCCCTCCAACCAGCCATGTTTTATCTACTCATTTGCTGGATACAGAGTTCAACAGAGTTCAAGTGAAGGTCAAGCAAATCATAGAGAAAGCAGACTGTATTGCAATCATCTCTGATGGGTGGTCGAATGTTTGTGGGCAAGGAATAATTAACTACATCGTCTCCACCCCTCAACCAGTATTTTACAAGAGCACAGACACAAGGGACAACAGACACACTGGTCCCTACATTGCAGATGAGCTGAAGGCAGTCATCAGCGACCTTGGACCACAGAAGGTATTTGCACTGGTGACAGACAATGCTGTGAACATGAAGGCTGCTTTGTCTAAAGTGGAGGAGTCCTACCCTCACATCACACACATTGGCTGTGCTACTCATGCATTGAATCTGCTCCTCAAGGACATCATGGCACTGAAAACAATGGATACACTCTACAATTGAGCCAAGGAAAAGATAGGTATGTGAAGGGTCATCAAGGTATAGCAGCAATCTACCTCAACAAGAAAAGTGAGAAGAATAAGAGCACCACATTGAAGCTGCCCAGCAACACCCATTGGGATGGTGTTGTCATCATGTTTGACAGTCTCCTGAAGAGGAAGGAGTCTCTCCAAGAAATGGACATATCACAGTCTGCCGATATGGACATCCCCATCAAAAGCATCCTCATGGATGATGCATTTTGGGAGAGAGTGGTTAGCAGCCTGAAACTCCTGAAACCTATAACAGTATCCCTTGCACGGATTGAGGGAGACAATGCCATCCTGTCTGATGTTCAGATTCTGCTTGCAGATGTAAGAGAAGAAATCCGTACTGCCCTTCCCACTTCACTGTTGCTCCAAGCAGAGGAAACTGCAGTTCTGAAATACATCAAAAAGCGTGAAGATTTCTGCCTGAAGCCCATACATGCCGCAGCGTACATGTTGGACCCCAAGTATGCTGGCTAGAGAATCCTGTCTGGTGCACATTGGGGCGGCAGGGTAGCCTAGTGGTTAGAGCGTTGGACTAGTAACCGGAAGGTTGCAAGTTCAAACCCCCGAGCTGACAAGGTACAAATCTGTTGTTCTGCCCCTGAACACCGTTCCTAGGCCGTCATTGAAAATATGAATGTGTTCTTAACTGACTTGCCTGGTTAAATAAAGGTAAAATAAAAAAATAGAGAAACAAGGCCTATGGTGTCATCACTACTGTATCTCGCCACCTTGGCCTGGATGAGGGCAAGGTTCTTGGCAGTCTGGCAAAGCACACTTCCAAGCAAGGGCTTTGGGATGGAGATGCAATATGGCAGTTGTGCCAACATGTATCATCAGCCACCTGATGGGAGGGACTTTCCCCTCCATCATCCTCCAAATCCCACCAACATCAGCTGCCTCAAAGCACAACTGGTCCTTCTTTGGGAACACACACACCAAAGCACGCAACAATACAAGAGTTGAATTGGTGGCGATCCGGGCAAATGACAATGAGCCATCCTCAACAAGGTTGGAAAGTGAGGCCTCAGAGTCTGATGTTCAAGAGGTGAGGTGGACATTGAGGAGGTCCAGGAAAAAGACATTGAAGCCTAAGAGGGAGACAACCAAAGCTTTAGTTTCTAGACTATCATTTTACAGATGTATGTTGAAAACGTTTTTGGGAGATGCGATGGATCATTGGGGATCATTCAATATTCCCTTTCTTTTGTTGATCAGTGAAATCATTCCATGTGAAGAGTCCACTCATTTAATTAAAGTTAAATTCGTAACTAAATTGTTTTTTAAAATTTATATTGGAAGGATTTAATCATTTGCAATTATGTCTACTTATGATAAGGTAAGAGGTTTATGTTTCTGTCTCCATATGATATGATAAATATATCCAACACAAAAAACATCTACATTTAAATGGTATTAATATTAATTTGCATATATTTCCTTTAATTCCCATATATTCACTTTAATTCCCATATATTCACGTTAATTCCGAAGGAAAGTTTCCACCTCCGTGTATTCCCCAAAATGTGCAACCCTAGTTACAAGTTTATCAACTTTCAAAGCAGAATTACTGTCCCATTGTTCCTCAACTGCAGTGTATGATATACCAATTTATAGCTCTGAGTCTCTACTGTTATCCAATGTATAATTTTTTTTAAATATCAAATTTTGCTCCTTTAGACTGAATTGAGGTGGTCGGTCACATATCTGCCTGTGTGTGTGGTCTCTGCGCTGTGTCCTCTCACGCCTGGCTTTGTCAGGTTGATTTAAACGATCCCAGAGCAACCTTAACTGATCCAGAAAGTGTGCCGCCCTCCCACTGCATGGTTTGATAAGCTCATCATCGGCTAATTGGCCTGGATCAAGACTCGATCTCATCATCATCCTTGTGTAGCGTATTGGCGTAGCGTTTCACTGTATTATCACGACACTATTAGACCATGGCTGTGTCCGCACACATTGTATTATCACGCCAGTCAATACAGGCGGCGTATCTTAATTTGATCATCTTGTTATTATAGGAATTGTCATGCGCAGCAGGAAATGCAAATGTGTAATCTATTCAAGGTTTAAAAAGGCTTCTAAAAAGATTGTAATTTCCATTTTAATATTTCAGACTTGATTTGTCCTACCGAAAAATGTATTTTTATTTATTTAACTAGGCAAGTCAGTTAAGAACAAATTCTTATTTACAATGACGGCCTACCCTGGCCAAACCCTAACCTGGACGATGCTGTGCGCCACTCCCAATCAATGCTGTGGGACTCCCAATCACGGCCGGTTGTGATACAGCCTGGAATTAAACCAGGGTCTGCAGTGATGCCTCTAGCACTGAGATGCAGTGCCTTAGAGCACTGCACCACCCAGGAGCCCAGTATCAACCCCTACATAACAATTCACATTTACTGATCCTGAAGGATCATTCTCCTGC
Source organism: Oncorhynchus masou masou (assembly GCF_036934945.1). Lineage (NCBI taxonomy): Eukaryota > Metazoa > Chordata > Actinopteri > Salmoniformes > Salmonidae > Oncorhynchus > Oncorhynchus masou. Next base: position 100,027,143 of record NC_088235.1, read on the forward strand.
TGTGTGAAACTGGCTCACATTAAGATACAGCATCTGTAGATGTTACACCAGGTTTCAATGCAGACACATTGTAGAGGTGGAGAATCAGTAATGCATCACTGGGGCCTAATCCTAGGCCATTACAATATGATGGAAGGATTATTCCACAGCCACAATTAGAGGTGGAGAATCACTAGCACATCACTAGGGACTAATCTTAGGCCATTACAATATGATGGAAGGATTATTCCACAGCCACAATTAGAGGTGGAGAATCACTAGCACATCACTAGGGACTAATTTTAGGCCATTACAATATGATGGAAGGATTATTCCACAGCCACAATTAGAGGTGGAGAATCACTAGCACATCACTAGGGACTAATCTTAGGCCATTACAATATGATGGAAGGATTATTCCACAGCCACAATTAGAGGTGGAGAATCACTAGCACATCACTAGGGCCTAATCTTAGGCCATTACAATATGATGGAAGGATTATTCCATAGCAAAATGTTATCAAATGTATTCGCGCCATAATGGTTCTATCTCATCTGCTGATATGAATGAGTGAGATGACATCAGTTCGCCAAGATTAGGCTACTGATGTAGACCTATCCACAAGTTCAGCAAATTTGTTCTTAGTGTAAAAAAAAAGCATATACACAAATTTGATTCTGTTTCAGGAAAATCAAACACACACAGTTCTGCTTTAGTCCATTGGTCATGCGGAAAATTAATTGAGAGTATTTCTGATAAAAATGATCTTTCTAAATACAATACATTGTGTGGAAGTGATGACACACACACACACACACATTATACACAGTATACACAGAAACACTGACAGAATACACTTTAGTGGAGATGTATCATCGGTGCTAATTAGTATGGTGTTGCTAAGCAGCAGGTAGTCAGGCAGAGCGTATTGGAGTGGAGACAGAGGATGAGAGGAAAGCACCACACGACAGGAGAGCGAAAGCGAGAGAGAGTGGATGCATGTGCGCGAATGTGTGTGGCCTTTGTTATATGAGTTATGCTTCATAAACATTAGTTATTCATGTTTATTGATGAGGGCCATGTCATCCTCCGACTCTATAACCCAGGCAGGATTAGAGGCCTGATTTGCATTATAAACAGACTCTCTGATTCACCTCATCACTCCATTCATCCCACTCTCTTTCCTCATCTCTCCCTCTCTCTCTATCTCTCTGATTCACCTCATCACTCAATGCATCCCACTCTTTCCTCATCTCTCCCCATCTCTCCATCTTTGAATCACCCCATTTGTACCTCCATCCTTATCTCTTTCTAAATCACTGCTATTCTCCAT